>NW_026871255.1:0-300000 GCF_028564815.1 Eubalaena glacialis
AAACTACCCTTTACTGCTTTTGCCTCCATTAGATTCCTAAACACTAGTGTTTTAAGGAACAGGTTAGAAAGAAAACCTTATGTGATTTTTTATAATGTGTTTATTCTTTATCTTATCCTAGTGACTAAAATCTTCTCCATGGCTGAACCCCAAATAATATTCCTTTACGTGCTAAGTGGTATCTAGAGAGTGGGTTAGGTTAATAACTACCCTAATCCTAAAGTGTACCCTAAACCTAACCCATACCCTAACCCTAACGCGTACCCTAACCCTAACCAAAACCCTACCCGAATACGTATGCTAATCCTAACCCGTACCCTAAACCAATCCCTAACCCTAAAACTAACCCTAACCCTAACCCTAACCCTAACCCATAACCTACACCGTACCCTCACCCATACCCTAACCCGTACCCTAAGCCGTACCCTAACCCTAACCCTAACCCTAAACCATACGCTACGCCGTACCCTCACCCGTACCCTAACCCGTATCCTAAGCCGTACCCTAACCCTAACCCTAACCCTAAACTATAACCTATGCCGTAACCTCACCCGTACCCTAACCCGTACCCTAAGCCGTACCCTAACCCTAACCCTTACCCTAACCCTAACCCTAACCCATACCGTACGCCATACCCTAACACGTACCCTAACCCGTATCCTAAGCCGTACCCTAACCCTAACCAATACCCTACGCAGTATCCTCACCCATACCCTCACCCGTACCCTAAGCCGTACCCTAACCCTAACCCTAACCCTAACCCTAACCCTAAACCCTACCCTATGCCATACCCTCACCTCTACCCTATCCCATAACCTAAGCCGTACCATAACCCTAACACTAACCCTAGCCCTAACCCATAACCTACGCCGTACACTCACCCGTACCCTAACCCGTATCCTAAGACGTACCGTAACCCTAACCAATACCCTACGCAGTATCCTCACCCATACCCTCACCCGTACCCTAAGCCGTACCCTAACCCTAACCCTAACCCTAACCATAACCCATACCCTATGCCATACCCTCACCTGTACACTATCCCATAACCTAAGCCGTACCCTAACCCTAACCCTAACCCTAACCCTAACCCATACGCTACGCCGTACCTTCACCCGTACCCTAACCCGTATCCTAAGCCGTACCCTAACCCTAAACCTAACCCTAACCCTAACCCTAACCCTAACCCCAACCCATACCCTACGCCATACCCTAACACGTACCCTAACCCGTATCCTAAGCCGTATCCTAACCCTAACCAATACCCTACGCAGTACCCTCACCCGCACCCTCACCCGTACCCTAAGCCGTACCCTAACCCAAACCGTAACCCTAACTCTAACCCTAACCCCTACCCTACGCCATACCCTCACCCGTACCCTATCCCATACGCTAAGCCGTAACCTAACCCTAACACTAACACTAACCCTAACCCTAACCCTAAACCATACCCTATGCCGTACCCTCACCCGTAACCTAACCCGTACCCTAAGCCGTACACTAACCCTAACCCTAACCTATACACTATGCCGTACCCTCACCCGTACCCTAACCCATACCCTAAGCCGTACCCTAACTCTAACCCTAACCCTAACCCTAACCCTTACCCATACCCTGCGCCGTACCCTAACCCATACAATAACCTGTATCCTAAGCCTTAACCTAACCCTAACCAATGACCTACACAGTACCCTCACCCGTACCCTAAGCCATACTCTAATCCTAACCCTAACACTAACCCTAACCCTAAACCCTACCCTATGCCGTACCCTCACCCATACCCTATCTCATACCCTAAGCCGTACCCTAACCCTAACACTAACCCTAACCCTAACCCTAACCCTAAACTACCCTTGACTGCTTTTGCCTCCATTAGATTTCCTAAGCACGAGTGTTTTAAGGAACAGGATAAAAAGAAAATCCTAATGTGATTTTTTTATAATGTGCTTATTCTTTATCTTATCCTATTGACGAAAATCTTCTCCATGGCTGGACCCTAAATAATATTCCTTTACGTGCTAAGTGGTATCTAGAGAGTGGGATAGGTTTAATAAATACCCTAATCCTAACGTGTACCCTAAACCTAACCCATACCAACCCTAAAGCGTACCCTAACCCTAACCAAAACCCTAACCCGAACAAGTATGCTAATCCTAACCCGTACCCTAAACCAATCCCTAACCCTAAAACTAACCCTAACCCTAACCCTAACCCTAACCCATAACCTACGCAGTACCCTCAGCCGTACCCTAACCCGTACCCTAAGCCGTACCCTAACCTTAACCCTAACCCATACGCTACGCCGCACCCTCACCCCTACCCTAACCCGTATCCTAAGCCGTACCCTAACCCTAACCCTAACCCTAACCGCTACCCTACGCCGTACACTATCCCATACCCTAAGCGGTACCCTAAACCTAACACTAACCCTAAACCTAACCCTAACCCCTACCCTACGCCGTACCCTCACCCGTAACCTATCCCATACCCTAAGCCGTACCCTAACCCTAACACTAACCCTAACCCTAAACCTAACCCCTACCCTACGCCGTACCCTCACCCGTACCCTATCCCATACCCTAAGCCGTACCCTAACCCTAACCCTAACCCTAACCTATACACTACGCCGTACCCTCACCCGTACCCTAACCCGTACCCTAACCCTAACCCTAACCCTAACCCATACCCTACGCCGTACCCTAAACTGTACCCTAAACCGTATTCTAAGCCGTACCCTAACCATAACCAATACCCTACACAGTACCCTCACCCGTACCCTCACCCGTACCCTAAGCCATACCCTAACCCTAACCCTAACCCTAACTTATACACTACGCCATACCCTCACCCGTACCCTAACCCGTACCCTAAGCCGTACCCTAACCCTAACCCTAACCCTAAACTATACCCTACGCCGTGACCTCACCCGTACCCTAACCCGTACCCTAAGCCGTACCCTAACCCTAACCAATACCCTACGCAGTATCCTCACCCATACCCTCACCCGTACCCTAAGCCGTACCCTAACCCTAACCCTAACCCTAAACCTAACCCTAACCCCTACCCTATGCCATACCCTCACCTGTACCCTATCCCATAACCTAAGCCGTACCATAACCCTAACACTAACCCTAAACCTAACCCATAACCTACGCCGTACCCTCACCCGTACAATAACCCGTATCCTAAGCCGTACCCTAACCCTAACCCTAACCCTAACCCTAACCCATAACCTACGCCTTACCCTCACCCGTACCCTAACACGTACCCTAAGACGTACCGTAACCCTAACCCTAACACTAACACTAACCCTAACCCACACTCTACGCCGTACCCTAACCCGTACCCTAACACGTATCCTAAGCCGTACCCTAACCCTAACCAATACCCTACGCAGTACCCTCACCCGTACCCTCACCTGTACCCTAAGCCATACCCTAACCATAACCCTAACCCTAACCCTAACCCCTACCCTACGCCGTACCCTCACCCGTACCCTATCCCATACCCTAAGCCGTACCCTAACCCTAACACTAACCCTAACCCTAACCCTAACCCTAAACTACCCTTGATTGCTTTTGCCTCTATTAGATTTCCTAAGCACTAGTGTTTTAAGGAACAGGTTAAAAAGAAAATCCTAATGTGATTTTTTTATAATGTGTTTATTCTTTATCTTATCCTAGTGACTAAAATCTTCTCCATGGCTGGATCCCTAATAATATTCCTTTACGTGCTAAGTGGTATCTAGAGAGTGGGATAGGTTTAATAAATACCCTAATCCTAACGTGTACCCTAACCCTAACCCATACCCTAACCCTAACGCGTACCCTAACCCTAACCCAAACCCTAACCCTAACACGTACGCTAATCCTAACCCGTACCCTAAACCAATCCCTAACCCTAAAACTAACCCTAACCCTAACCCTAACCCATACGCTACGCCGTACCCTCACCCATACCCTAACCCGTATCCTAAGCCGTACCCTAACCCTAAACCTAACCCTAACCTCTACCCTATGCCGTACCCTCACCCGTACCCTAACCCGTACCCAAAGCCTTACCCTAACCCTAACCCTAACCCTCACCCATACCCAACGCCGTAACCTAACCCATATCCTAACCCGTATCCTAAGCCGTACCCTAACCCTAACCAATAACCTACGCAGTACCCTCACCAGTACCCTCACCCGTATCCTAAGCCCTACCCTAACCCTAACCCTAACCCTAACCCTAAACTACCCTTTACTGCTTTTGCCTCCATTAGATTTCCTAAACACTAGTGTTTTAAGGAACAGGTTAGAAAGAAAACCTTATGTGATTTTTTTATAATGTGTTTATTCTTTATCTTATCCTAGTGACTAAAATCTTCTCCATGGCTGAACCCCAAATAATATTCCTTTACGTGCTAAGTGGTATCTAGAGAGTGGGATAGGTTTAATAACTACCCTAATCCTAAAGTGTACCCTAAACCTAACCCATACCCTAACCCTAACGCGTACCCTAACCCTAACCAAAACCCTACCCGAATACGTATGCTAATCCTAACCCGTACCCTAAACCAATCCCTAACCCTAAAACTAACCCTAACCCTAACCCTAACCCATAACCTACACTGTACCCTCACCCGTACCCTAACCCGTACCCTAAGCCGTACCCTAACCCTAACCCTAACCCTAAACCATACGCTACGCCGTACCCTCACCCGTACCCTAACCCGTATCCTAAGCCGTACCCTAACCCTAACCCTAACCCTAACCCATACCGTACGCCATACCCTAACACGTACCCTAACCCGTATCCTAAGCCGTACCCTAACCCTAACCAATACCCTACGCAGTATCCTCACCCATACACTCACCCGTACCCTAAGCCGTACCCTAACCCAAACCGTAACCCTAACTCTAACCCTAACCCCTACCCTACGCCGTACCCTATCCCATACGCTAAGCCGTAACCTAACCCTAACACTAACACTAACCCTAACCCTAACCCTAACCCTAAACCATACCCTATGCCGTACCCTCACCCGTAACCTAACCCGTACCCTAAGCCGTACACTAACCCTAACCCTAACCTATACACTATGCCGTACCCTCACCCGTACCCTAACCCATACCCTAAGCCGTACCCTAACTCTAACCCTAACCCTAACCCTAACCCTTACCCATACCCTGCGCCGTACCCTAACCCATACAATAACCTGTATCCTAAGCCTTAACCTAACCCTAACCAATGACCTACACAGTACCCTCACCCGTACCCTAAGCCATACTCTAATCCTAACCCTAACACTAACCCTAACCCTAAACCCTACCCTATGCCGTACCCTCACCCATACCCTATCTCATACCCTAAGCCGTACCCTAACCCTAACACTAACCCTAACCCTAACCCTAACACTAAACTACCCTTGACTGCTTTTGCCTCCATTAGATTTCCTAAGCACGAGTGTTTTAAGGAACAGGATAAAAAGAAAATCCTAATGTGATTTTTTTATAATGTGTTTATTCTTTATCTTATCCTATTGACGAAAATCTTCTCCATGGCTGGACCCTAAATAATATTCCTTTACGTGCTAAGTGGTATCTAGAGAGTGGGATAGGTTTAATAAATACCCTAATCCTAACGTGTACCCTAATCCTAACCCATACCAACCCTAACGCGTACCCTAACCCTAACCAAAACCCTAACCCGAACAAGTATGCTAATCCTAACCCTTACCCTAAACCAATCCCTAACCCTAAAACTAACCCTAACCCTAACCCTAACCCTAACCCATAACCTACGCAGTACCCTCACCCGTACCCTAACCCGTACCCTAAGCCGTACCCTAACCCTAACCCTAACCCATACGCTACGCCGCACCCTCACCCGTACCCTAACACGTATCCTAAGCCGTACCCTAACCCTAACCCTAACCCTAACCGCTACCCTACGCCGTACCCTATCCCATACCCTAAGCGGTACCCTAAACCTAACACTAACCCTAAACCTAACCCTAACCCCTACCCTACGCCGTACCCTCACCCGTAACCTATCCCATACCCTAAGCCGTACCCTAACCCTAACACTAACCCTAACCCTAAACCTAACCCCTACCCTACGCCGTACCCTCACCCGTACCCTATCCCATACCCTAAGCCGTACCCTAACCCTAACCCTAACCCTAACCTATACACTACGCCGTACCCTCACCCGTACCCTAACCCGTACCCTAACCCTAACCCTAACCCTAACCCATACCCTACGCCGTACCCTAAACTGTACCCTAACCCGTATTCTAAGCCGTACCCTAACCATAACCAATACACTACACAGTACCCTCACCCGTACCCTCACCCGTACCCTAAGCCATACCCTAACCCTAACCCTAACCCTAACTTATACACTACGCCATACCCTCACCCGTACCCTAACCCGTACCCTAAGCCGTACCCTAACCCTAACCCTAACCCTAAACTATACCCTACACCGTAACCTCACCCGTACCCTAACCCGTACCCTAAGCCGTACCCTAACCCTAACCCTAACCCTAACCCTAACCCTAACCCTAACCCATACCGTACGCCATACCCTAACACGTACCCTAACCCGTACCCTAAGCCGTACCCTAACCCTAACCAATACCCTACGCAGTATCCTCACCCATACCCTCACCCGTACCCTAAGCCGTACCCTAACCCTAACCCTAACCCTAAACCTAACCCTAACCCCTACCCTATGCCATACCCTCACCTGTACCCTATCCCATAACCTAAGCCGTACCATAACCCTAACACTAACCCTAACCCTAACCCATAACCTACGCCGTACCCTCACCCGTACCCTAACCCGTATCCTAAGCCGTACCCTAACCCTAACCCTAACCCTAACCCTAACCCATAACCTACGCCTTACCCTCACCCGTACCCTAACACGTACCCTAAGACGTACCGTAACCCTAACCCTAACACTAACACTAACCCTAACCCACACTCTACGCCGTACCCTAACCCGTACCCTAACACGTATCCTAAGCCGTACCCTAACCCTAACCAATACCCTACGCAGTACCCTCACCCGTACCCTCACCTGTACCCTAAGCCATACCCTAACCATAACCCTAACCCTAACCCTAACCCCTACCCTACGCCGTACCCTCACCCGTACCCTATCCCATACCCTAAGCCGTACCCTAACCCTAACACTAACCCTAACCCTAACCCTAACCCTAAACTACCCTTGATTGCTTTTGCCTCTATTAGATTTCCTAAGCACTAGTGTTTTAAGGAACAGGTTAAAAAGAAAATCCTAATGTGATTTTTTTATAATGTGTTTATTCTTTATCTTATCCTAGTGACTAAAATCTTCTCCATGGCTGGATCCCTAATAATATTCCTTTACGTGCTAAGTGGTATCTAGAGAGTGGGATAGGTTTAATAAATACCCTAATCCTAACGTGTACCCTAACCCTAACCCATACCCTAACCCTAACGCGTACCCTAACCCTAACCCAAACCCTAACCCTAACACGTACGCTAATCCTAACCCGTACCCTAAACCAATCCCTAACCCTAAAACTAACCCTAACCCTAACCCTAACCCATACGCTACGCCGTACCCTCACCCATACCCTAACCCGTATCCTAAGCCATACCCTAACCCTAAACCTAACCCTAACCTCTACCCTACGCCGTACCCTCACCCGTACCCTAACCCGTACCCAAAACCTTACCCTAACCCTAACCCTAACCCTCACCCATACCCAACGCCGTAACCTAACCCATATCCTAACCCGTATCCTAAGCCGTACCCTAACCCTAACCAATAACCTACGCAGTACCCTCACCAGTACCCTCACCCGTATCCTAAGCCCTACCCTAACCCTAACCCTAACCCTAACCCTAAACTACCCTTTACTGCTTTTGCCTCCATTAGATTTCCTAAACACTAGTGTTTTAAGGAACAGGTTAGAAAGAAAACCTTATGTGATTTTTTTATAATTTGTTTATTCTTTATCTTATCCTAGTGACTAAAATCTTCTCCATGGCTGAACCCCAAATAATATTCCTTTACGTGGTAAGTGGTATCTAGAGAGTGGGATAGGTTTAATAACTACCCTAATCCTAAAGTGTACCCTAAACCTAACCCATACCCTAACCCTAACGCGTACCCTAACCCTAACCAAAACCCTACCCGAACACGTATGCTAATCCTAACCCGTACCCTAAACCAATCCCTAACCCTAAAACTAACCCTAACCCTAACCCATAACCTACACCGTACCCTCACCCGTACCCTAAACCGTACCCTAAGCCGTACCCTAACCCTAACCCTAACCCTAAACCATACGCTACGCCGTACCCTCACCCGTACCCTAACCCGTATCCTAAGCCGTACCCTAACCCTAACCCTAACCCTAAACTATACCCTATGCCGTAACCTCACCCGTACCCTAACCCGTACCCTAAGCCGTACCCTAACCCTAACCCTTACCCTAACCCTAACCCTAACCCATACCGTACGCCATACCCTAACACGTACCCTAACCCGTATCCTAAGCCGTACCCTAACCCTAACCAATACCCTACGCAGTATCCTCACCCATACCCTCACCCATACCCTAAGCCATACCCTAACCCTAACCCTAACCCTAACCGCTACCCTACGCCGTACCCTATCCCATACCCTAAGCGGTACCCTAAACCTAACACTAACCCTAAACCTAACCCTAACCCCTACCCTATGCCGTACCCTCACCCGTAACCTATCCCATACCCTAAGCCGTACCCTAACCCTAACACTAACCCTAACCCTAAACCTAACCCCTACCCTACGCCGTACCCTCACCCGTACCCTATCCCATACCCTAAGCCGTACCCTAACCCTAACCCTAACCCTAACCCATAACCTACACCGTACCCTCACCCGTACCCTAACCCGTACCCTAAGCCGTACCCTAACCCTAACCCTAACCCTAACCCTAACCCATACCCTACGCCGTACCCTAAACCGTACCCTAACCCGTATTCTAAGCCGTACCCTAACCATAACCAATACCCTACACAGTACCCTCACCCGTACCCTTACCCGTACCCTAAGCCATACCCTAACCCTAACCCTAACCCTAACCTATACACTACACCATACTCTCACCCGTACCCTAACCCGTACCCTAAGCCGTACCCTAACCCTAACCCTAACCCTAAACTATACCCTACGCCGTAACCTCACCCGTACCCTAACCCGTACCCTAAGCCGTACCCTAACCCTAACCCTAACCCTAACCCTAACCCTAACCCATAGCGTACGCCATACCCTAACACGTACCCTAACCCGTATCCTAAGCCGTACCCTACCCCTAACCCTAACCTATACACTACGCCGTACCCTCACCCGTTCCCTAACCCGTACCCTAAGCCGTACCCTAACTCTAACCCTAACCCTAACCCTTACCCATACCCTGCGCCGTACCCTAACCCATACAATAACCTGTATCCTAAGCCTTAACCTAACCCTAACCAATGACCTACACAGTACCCTCACCCGTACCCTAAGCCATACCCTAACCCTAACCCTAACACTAACCCTAACCCTAAACCCTACCCTATGCCGTACCCTCACCCATACCCTATCCCATACCCTAAGCCGTACCCTAACCCTAACACTAACCCTAACCCTAACCCTAACGTTAAACTACCCTTGACTGCTTTTGCCTCCATTAGATTTCCTAAGCACTAGTGTTTTAAGGAACAGGTTAAAAAGAAAATCCTAATGTGATTTTTTTATAATGTGTTTATTCTTTATCTTATCCTAGTGACGAAAATCTTCTCCATGGCTGGACCCTAAATAATATTCCTTTACGTGCTAAGTGGTATCTAGAGAGTGGGATAGGTTTAATAAATACCCTAATCCTAACGTGTACCCTAACCCTAACCCATACCCTAACCCTAATGCGTACCCTAACCCTAACCCAAACCCTAACCCTAACACGTACGCTAATCCTAACCCGTACCCTAAACCAATCCCTAACCCTAAAACTAATCCTAACCCTAACCCTAACCCTAACCCATACGCTACGCCGTACCCTCACCCATACCCTAACCCGTATCCTAAGCCGTACCCTAATCCTAAACCTAACCCTAACCTCTACCCTACGCCGTACCCTCACCCATACCCTAACCCGTACCCAAAGCCTTACCCTAACCCTAACCCTAACCCTCACCCATACCCAACGCCGTAACCTAACCCATATCCTAACCCGTATCCTAAGCCGTACCCTAACCCTAACCAATAACCTACGCAGTACCCTCACCAGTACCCTCACCCGTATCCTAAGCCCTACCCTAACCCTAACCCTAACCCTAACCCTAAACTACCCTTTACTGCTTTTGCCTCCATTAGATTTCCTAAACACTAGTGTTTTAAGGAACAGGTTAAAAAGAAAACCTTATGTGATTTTTTTATAATGTGTTCATTCTTTATCTTATCCTAGTGACTAAAATCTTCTCCATGGCTGAACCCCAAATAATATTCCTTTACGTGCTAAGTGGTATCTAGAGAGTGGGATAGGTTTAATAAATACCCTAATCCTAAAGTGTACCCTAAACCTAACCCATACCCTAACACTAACGCGTACCCTAACCCTAACCAAAACCCTAACCCGAACACGTATGCTAATCCTAACCCGTACCCTAAACCAATCCCTAACCCTAAAACTAACCCTAACCCTAACCCTAACCCTAACCCATAACCTACACCGTACCCTCACCCGTACCCTAACCCGTACCCTAAGCCGTACCCTAACCCTAACCCTAACCCTAACCCTAACCCATACCCTACGCCGTACCCTAAACCGTACCCTAACCCGTATTCTAAGCCGTACCCTAACCATAACCAATACCCTACACAGTACCCTCACCCGTACCCTGACCCGTACCCTAAGCCATACCCTAACCCTAACCCTAACCCTAACCTATACACTACGCCATACTCTCACCCGTACCCTAACCCGTACCCTAAGCCGTACCCTAACCCTAACCCTAACCCTAAACTATACCCTACGCCGTAACCTCACCCGTACCCTAACCCGTACCCTAAGCCGTACCCTAACCCTAACCCTAACCCTAACCCTAACCCTAACCCATAGCGTACGCCATACCCTAACACGTACCCTAACCCGTATCCTAAGCCGTACCCTAACCCTAAACAATACCCTACGCAGTATCCTCACCCATACCCTCACCCGTACCCTAAGCCGTACCCTAACCCTAACCCTAACCCTAACCCTAATGCATACCCTAACCCTAACCCAAACCCTAACACTAACACGTACGCTAATCCTAACCCGTACCCTAAACCAATCCCTAACCCTAAAACTAACCCTAACCCTAACCCTAACCCTAACCCATACGCTACGCAGTACCCTCACCCATACCCTAACCCGTATCCTAAGCCGTACCCTAATCCTAAACCTAACCCTAACCTCTACCCTACGCCGTACCCTCACCCGTACCCTAACCCGTACCCAAAGCCTTACCCTAACCCTAACCCTAACCCTCACCCATACCCAATGCCGTAACCTAACCCATATCCTAACCCGTATCCTAACCCTAACCAATAACCTACGCAGTACCCTCACCAGTACCCTCACCCGTATCCTAAGCCCTACCCTAACCCTAACCCTAACCCTAACCCTAAACTACCCTTTACTGCTTTTGCCTCCATTAGATTTCCTAAACACTAGTGTTTTAAGGAACAGGTTAAAAAGAAAACCTTATGTGATTTTTTTATAATGTGTTTATTCTTTATCTTATCCTAGTGACTAAAATCTTCTCCATGGCTGAACCCCAAATAATATTCCTTTACGTGCTAAGTGGTATCTAGAGAGTGGGATAGGTTTAATAAATACCCTAATCCTAAAGTGTACCCTAAACCTAACCCATACCCTAACCCTAACGCGTACCCTAACCCTAACCAAAACCCTAACCCGAACACGTATGCTAATCCTAACCCGTACCCTAAACCAATCCCTAACCCTAAAACTAACCCTAACCCTAACCCTAACCCTAACCCATAACCTACACCGTACCCTCACCCGTACCCTAACCCGTACCCTAAGCCGTACCCTAACCCTAACCCTAACCCTAAACCATACGCTACGCCGTACCCTCACCCGTACCCTAACCCGTATCCTAAGCCGTACCCTAACCCTAACCCTAACCCTAAACTATACCCTACGCCGTAACCTCACCCGTACCCTAACCCTAACCCTAACCCTAACCCTAACCCTAACCCTAACCCTAACCCATACCGTACGCCATACCCTAACACGTACCCTAACCCGTATCCTAAGCCGTTCCCTAACCCTAACCAATACCCTATGCAGTATCCTCACCCATACCCTCACCCGTACCCTAAGCCGTACCCTAACCCTAACCCTAACCCTAACCCTAACCCTAAACCCTACCCTATGCCATACCCTCACCTGTACCCTATTCCATAACCTAAGCCGTACTATAACCCTAACACTAACCCTAACCCTAACCCATAACCTATGCCGTACCCTCACCCGTACCCTAACCCGTATCCTAAGACGTACCGTAACCCTAACCAATACCCTACGCAGTATACTCACCCATACCCTCACCCGTACCCTAAGCCGTACCCTAACCCTAACCCTAACCCTAACCCTAACCCATACCCTATGCCATACCCTCACCTGTATCCTATCCCATAACCTAAGCCGTACCCTAACCCTAAACCTAACCCTAACCCTAACCCATACGCTACGCCGTACCTTCACCCGTACCCTAACCCGTATCCTAAGCCGTACCCTAACCCTAAACCTAACCCTAACCCTAACCCTAACCCTAACCCCAACCCATACCCTACGCCATACCCTAACACGTACCCTAACCCGTATCCTAAGCCGTATCCTAACCCTAACCAATACCCTACGCAGTACCCTCACCCGTACCCTCACCCGTACCCTAAGCCGTACCCTAACCCAAACCGTAACCCTAACTCTAACACTAACCCCTACCCTACGCCGTACCCTCACCCGTACCCTATCCCATACGCTAAGCCGTAACCTAACCCTAACACTAACACTAACCCTAACCCTAACCCTAACCCTAAACCATACCCTATGCCGTACCCTCACCCGTAACCTAACCCGTACCCTAAGCCGTACACTAACCCTAACCCTAACCTATACACTATGCCGTACCCTCACCCGTACCCTAACCCATACCCTAAGCCGTACCCTAACTCTAACCCTAACCCTAACCCTAACCCTTACCCATACCCTGCGCCGTACCCTAACCCATACAATAACCTGTATCCTAAGCCTTAACCTAACCCTAACCAATGACCTACACAGTACCCTCACCCGTACCCTAAGCCATACTCTAATCCTAACCCTAACACTAACCCTAACCCTAAACCCTACCCTATGCCGTACCCTCACCCATACCCTATCTCATACCCTAAGCCGTACCCTAACCCTAACACTAACCCTAACCCTAACCCTAACCCTAACTACCCTTGACTGCTTTTGCCTCCATTAGATTTCCTAAGCACGAGTGTTTTAAGGAACAGGATAAAAAGAAAATCCTAATGTGATTTTTTTATAATGTGTTTATTCTTTATCTTATCCTATTGACGAAAATCTTCTCCATGGCTGGACCCTAAATAATATTCCTTTACGTGCTAAGTGGTATCTAGAGAGTGGGATAGGTTTAATAAATACCCTAATCCTAACGTGTACCCTAAACCTAACCCATACCAACCCTAACGCGTACCCTAACCCTAACCAAAACCCTAACCCGAACAAGTATGCTAATCCTAACCCTTACCCTAAACCAATCCCTAACCCTAAAACTAACCCTAACCCTAACCCTAACCCTAACCCATAACCTACGCAGTACCCTCACCCGTACCCTAACCCGTACCCTAAGCCGTACCCTAACCCTAACCCTAACCCATACGCTACGCCGCACCCTCACCCGTACCCTAACCCGTATCCTAAGCCGTACCCTAACCCTAACCCTAACCCTAACCGCTACCCTACGCCGTACCCTATCCCATACCCTAAGCGGTACCCTAAACCTAACACTAACCCTAAACCTAACCCTAACCCCTACCCTACGCCGTACCCTCACCCGTAACCTATCCCATACCCTAAGCCGTACCCTAACCCTAACACTAACCCTAACCCTAACCCATAACCTACGCCGTACCCTCACCCGTACCCTAACCCGTATCCTAAGCCGTACCCTAACCCTAACCCTAACCCTAACCCTAACCCATAACCTACGCCTTACCCTCACCCGTACCCTAACACGTACCCTAAGACGTACCGTAACCCTAACCCTAACACTAACACTAACCCTAACCCACACTCTACGCCGTACCCTAACCCGTACCCTAACACGTATCCTAAGCCGTACCCTAACCCTAACCAATACCCTACGCAGTACCCTCACCCGTACCCTCACCTGTACCCTAAGCCATACCCTAACCATAACCCTAACCCTAACCCTAACCCCTACCCTACGCCGTACCCTCACCCGTACCCTATCCCATACCCTAAGCCGTACCCTAACCCTAACACTAACCCTAACCCTAACCCTAACCCTAAACTACCCTTGATTGCTTTTGCCTCTATTAGATTTCCTAAGCACTAGTGTTTTAAGGAACAGGTTAAAAAGAAAATCCTAATGTGATTTTTTTATAATGTGTTTATTCTTTATCTTATCCTAGTGACTAAAATCTTCTCCATGGCTGGATCCCTAATAATATTCCTTTACGTGATAAGTGGTATCTAGAGAGTGGGATAGGTTTAATAAATACCCTAATCCTAACGTGTACCCTAACCCTAACCCATACCCTAACCCTAACGCGTACCCTAACCCTAACCCAAACCCTAACCCTAACACGTACGCTAATCCTAACCCGTACCCTAAACCAATCCCTAACCCTAAAACTAACCCTAACCCTAACCCTAACCCATACGCTACGCCGTACCCTCACCCATACCCTAACCCGTATCCTAAGCCGTACCCTAACCCTAAACCTAACCCTAACCTCTACCCTACGCCGTACCCTCACCCGTACCCTAACCCGTACCCAAAGCCTTACCCTAACCCTAACCCTAACCCTCACCCATACCCAACGCCGTAACCTAACCCATATCCTAACCCGTATCCTAAGCCGTACCCTAACCCTAACCAATAACCTACGCAGTACCCTCACCAGTACCCTCACCCGTATCCTAAGCCCTACCCTAACCCTAACCCTAACCCTAACCCTAAACTACCCTTTACTGCTTTTGCCTCCATTAGATTTCCTAAACACTAGTGTTTTAAGGAACAGGTTAGAAAGAAAACCTTATGTGATTTTTTTATAATGTGTTTATTCTTTATCTTATCCTAGTGACTAAAATCTTCTCCATGGCTGAACCCCAAATAATATTCCTTTACGTGCTAAGTGGTATCTAGAGAGTGGGATAGGTTTAATAACTACCCTAATCCTAAAGTGTACCCTAAACCTAACCCATACCCTAACCCTAACGCGTACCCTAACCCTAACCAAAACCCTACCCGAACACGTATGCTAATCCTAACCCGTACCCTAAACCAATCCCTAACCCTAAAACTAACCCTAACCCTAACCCTAACCCTAACCCATAACCTACACCGTACCCTCACCCGTACCCTAAACCGTACCCTAAGCCGTACCCTAACCCTAATCCTAACCCTAAACCATACGCTACGCCGTACCCTCACCCGTACCCTAACCTGTATCCTAAGCCGTACCCTAACCCTAACCCTAACCCTAAACTATACCCTATGCCGTAACCTCAACCGTACCCTAACCCGTACCCTAAGCCGTACCCTAACCCTAACCCTTACCCTAACCCTAACCCTAACCCATACCGTACGCCATACCCTAACACGTACCCTAACCCGTATCCTAAGCCGTACCCTAACCCTAACCAATACCCTACGCAGTATCCTCACCCATACCCTCACCCATACCCTAAGCCGTACCCTAACCGTAACCCTAACCCTAACCCTAACCCTAACCCCTACCCTATGCCATACCCTCACCTGTACCCTATCCCATAACCTAAGCCGTACCATAACCCTAACACTAACCCTAACCCTAACCCATAACCTACGCCGTACCCTCACCCGTACCCTAACCCGTATCCTAAGCCGTACCCTAACCCTAACCCTAACCCTAACCCTAACCCATAACCTACGCCGTACCCTCACCCGTACCCTAACACGTACCCTAAGACGTACCGTAACCCTAACCCTAACACTAACCCTAACCCTAACCCACACTCTATGCTGTACCCTAACCCGTACCCTAACACGTATCCTAAGCCGTACCCTAACCCTAACCAATACCCTACGCAGTACCCTCACCCGTACCCTCACCCGTACCCTAAGCCATACCCTAACCCTAACCCTAACCCTAACCGCTACCCTACGCCGTACCCTATCCCATACCCTAAGCGGTACCCTAAACCTAACACTAACTCTAAACCTAACCCTAACCCCTACCCTATGCCGTACCCTCACCCGTAACCTATCCCATACCCTAAGCCGTACCTTAACCCTAACACTAACCCTAACCCTAAACCTAACCCCTACCCTACGCCGTACCCTCACCCGTACCCTATCCCATACTCTAAGCCGTACCCTAACCCTAACCCTAACACTAACCTATACACTACGCCGTACCCTCACCCGTACCCTAACCCGTACCCTAAGCCGTACCCTAACCCTAACCCTAGCCCTAACCCTAACCCATACCGTACGCCATACCCTAACACGTACCCTAACCCGTATCCTAAGCCGTTCCCTAACCCTAACCAATACCCTATGCAGTATCCTCACCCATACCCTCACCCGTACCCTAAGCCGTACCCTAACCCTAACCCTAACCCTAACCCTAACCCTAAACCCTACCCTATGCCATACTCTCACCTGTACCCTATTCCATAACCTAAGCCGTACTATAACCCTAACACTAAGCCTAACCCTAACCCATAACCTACGCCTTACCCTCACCCGTACCCTAACACGTACCCTAAGACGTACCGTAACCCTAACCCTAACACTAACACTAACCCTAACCCACACTCTACGCCGTACCCTAACCCGTACCCAAACACGTATCCTAAGCCGTACCCTAACCCTAACCAATACCCTACGCAGTACCCTCACCCGTACCCTCACCTGTACCCTAAGCCATACCCTAACCATAACCCTAACCCTAACCCTAACCCCTACCCTACGCCGTACCCTCACCCGTACCCTATCCCATACCCTAAGCCGTACCCTAACCCTAACACTAACCCTAACCCTAACCCTAACCCTAAACTCCCCTTGATTGCTTTTGCCTCTATTAGATTTCCTAAGCACTAGTGTTTTAAGGAACAGGTTAAAAAGAAAATCCTAATGTGATTTTTTTATAATGTGTTTATTCTTTATCTTATCCTAGTGACTAAAATCTTCTCCATGGCTGGATCCCTAATAATATTCCTTTACGTGCTAAGTGGTATCTAGAGAGTGGGATAGGTTTAATAAATACCCTAATCCTAACGTGTACCCTAACCCTAACCCATACCCTAACCCTAACGCGTACCCTAACCCTAACGCAAAACCTAACCCTAACACGTACGCTAATCCTAACCCGTACCCTAAACCAATCTCTAACCCTAAAACTAACCCTAACCCTAACCCTAACCCTAAACCTTACCCTACGCCGTACCCTCACCCGTACCCTAACCCGTACCCTAAGACGTACCCTAACCCTAACCCTAACCCATAACCTACACCGTACCCTCACCCGTACCCTAACCCGTACCCTAAGCCGTACCCTAACCCTAACCCTAACCCTAAACCATACGCTACGCCGTACCCTCACCCGTACCCTAACCCGTACTCTAAGCCGTACCCTAACCCTAACCCTAACCCTAACCCATACCCTACGCCGTACCCTAACCCGTACCCTAACCCGTATTCTAAGCCGTACCCTAACCATAACCAATAACCTACACAGTACCCTCACCCGTACCCTCTCCCGTACCCTAAGCCATACCCTAACCCTAACCCTAACCCTAACCTATACACTACACCATACCCTCACCCGTACCCTAACCCGTACCCTAAGCCGTACCCTAACCCTAACCCTAACCCTAAACCATACGCTACGCCGTACCCTCACCCGTACCCTAACCCGTATCCTAAGCCGTACCCTAACCCTAACCCTAACCCTAAACTATACCCTACGCCGTAACCTCACCCGTACCCTAACCCGTACCCTAAGCCGTACCCTAACCCTAACCCTAACCCTAACCCTAACCCTAACCCTAACCCATACCGTACGCCATACCCTAACACCTACCCTAACCCGTATCCTAAGCCGTACCCTAACCCTAAACAATACCCTACGCAGTATCCTCACCCATACCCTCACCCGTACCCTAAACCGTACCCTAACCCTAACCCTAACCCTAACCCTAACCCTAACCCCTACCCTATGCCATTCCCTCACCTGTACCCTATCCCATAACCTAAGCCGTACCATAACCCTAACACTAACCCTAACCCTAACCCATAACCTACGCCGTACCCTCACCCGTACCCTAACCCGTATCCTAAGCCGTACCCTAACCCTAACCCTAACCCTAACCCTAACCCATAACCTACGCCGTACCCTCACCCGTACCCTAACACGTACCCTAAGACGTACCGTAACCCTAACCCTAACACTAACCCTAACCCTAACCCACACTCTACGCCGTACCCTAACCCGTACCCTAACATGTATCCTAAGCCGTACCCTAACCCTAACCAATACCCTACGCAGTACCCTCACCCGTACCCTCACCCGTACCCTAAGCCATACCCTAACCCTAACCCTAACCCTAACCCCTACCCTACGCCGTAACCTCACCCGTACCCTATCCGATACGCTAAGCCGTACCCTAACCCTAACACTAACAATAACCCTAACCCTAACCCTAACCCATAACCTACGCCGTACCCTCACCCATAACCTAATCCGTACCCTAAGCCGTACCCTAACCCTAATCCTAACCTATACACTATGCCGTACCCTCACCCGTTTCCTAACCCGTGCCCTAAGCCATACCCTAACTCTAACCCTAACCCTAACACTTACCCATACACTGCGCCGTACCCTAACCCATACAATAACCTGTATCCTAAGCCTTAACCTAACCCTAACCAATGACCTACACAGTACCCTCACCCGTACCCTAAGCCATACCCTAACCCTAACCCTAACACTAACCCTAACCCTAAACCCTACCCTATGCCGTACCCTCACCCATACCCTATCCCATACCCTAAGCCGTACCCTAACCCTAACACTAACCCTAACCCTAACCCTAACCCTAAACTACCGTTGACTGCTTTTGCCTCCATTAGATTTCCTAAGCAATAGTGTTTTAAGGAACAGGTTAAAAAGAAAATCCTAATGTGATTTTTTTATAATGTGTTTATTCTTTATCTTATCCTAGTGACTAAAAGCTTCTCCATGGCTGGACCCCAAATAATATTCCTTTACGTGCTAAGTAGTATCTAGAGAGTGGGATAGGTTTAATAAATACCCTAATCCTAACGTGTACCCTAACCCTAACCCATACCCTAACCCTAATGCGTACCCTAACCCTAACCCAAACCCTAACCCTAACACGTACGCTAATCCTAACCCGTACCCTAAACCAATCCCTAACCCTAAAACTAACCCTAACCCTAACCCTAACCCTAACCCATACGCTACGCCGTACCCTCACCCATACCCTAACCCGTATCCTAAGCCGTACCCTAATCCTAAACCTAACCCTAACCTCTACCCTACGCCGTACCCTCACCCGTACCCTAACCCGTACCCAAAGCCTTACCCTAACCCTAACCCTAACCCTCACCCATACCCAATGCCGTAACCTAACCCATATCCTAACCCGTATCCTAAGCCGTACCCTAACCCTAACCAATAACCTACGCAGTACCCTCACCAGTACCCTCACCCGTATCCTAAGCCCTACCCTAACCCTAACCCTAACCCTAACCCTAAACTACCCTTTACTGCTTTTGCCTCCATTAGATTTCCTAAACACTAGTGTTTTAAGGAACAGGTTAAAAAGAAAACCTTATGTGATTTTTTTATAATGTGTTCATTCTTTATCTTATCCTAGTGACTAAAATCTTCTCCATGGCTGAACCCCAAATAATATTCCTTTACGTGCTAAGTGGTATCTAGAGAGTGGGATAGGTTTAATAAATACCCTAATCCTAAAGTGTACCCTAAACCTAACCCATACCCTAACCCTAACGCGTACCCTAACCCTAACCAAAACCCTAACCCGAACACGTATGCTAATCCTAACCCGTACCCTAAACCAATCCCTAACCCTAAAACTAACCCTAACCCTAACCCTAACCCTAACCCATAACCTACACCGTACCCTCACCCGTACCCTAACCCGTACCCTAAGCCGTACCCTAACCCTAACCCTAACCCTAAACCATACGCTACGCCGTACCCTCACCCGTACCCTAACCCGTATCCTAAGCCGTACCCTAACCCTAAACCTAACCCTAAACTATACCCTACGCCGTAACCTCACCCGTACCCTAACCCTTACCCTAAGCCGTACCCTAACCCTAACCCTAACCCTAACCCTAACCCGAACCCTAACCCATACCGTACGCCATACCCTAACACGTACCCTAACCCGTATTCTAAGCCGTACCCTAACCCTAACCAATACCCTATGCAGTATCCTCACCCATACCCTCACCCGTACCCTAAGCCGTACCCTAACCCTAACCCTAACCCTAACCCTAACCCTAAACCCTACCCTATGCCATACCCTCACCTGTACCCTATCCCATAACTTAAGCCGTACCATAACCCTAACACTAATCCTAACCCTAACCCATAACCTACGCCGTACCCTCACCCGTACCCTAACCCGTATCCTAAGACGTACCGTAACCCTAACCAATACCCTACGCCGTACCTTCACCCGTACCCTAACCCGTATCCTAAGCCGTACCCTAACCCTAAACCCTAACCCTAACCCTAACCCTAACCCTAACCCTAACCCATACCCTACGCCATACCCTAACCCGTACCCTAACCCGTATCCTAAGCCGTATCCTAACCCTAACCAATACCCTACGCAGTACCCTCACCCGTACCCTCACCCGTACCCTAAGCCGTACCCTAACCCCAACCCTAACCCTAACTCTAACCCTAACCCCTACCCTACGCCGTACCCTCACCCGTAACCTATCCCATACGCTAAGCCGTACCCTAACCCTAACACTAACACTAACCCTAACCCTAACCCTAACCCTAAACCATACCCTATGCCGTACCCTCACCCGTAACCTAACCCGTACCCTAAGCCGTACCCTAACCCTAACCAATACCCTACGCAGTATCCTCACCCATACCCTCACCCGTACCCTAAGGCGTACCCTAACCCTAACCCTAACCCTAAACCTAACCTTAACCCCTACCCTACGCCGTACCCTCACCCGTACCCTAACCCGTAGCCTAAGACGTACCCTAACCCTAACCCTAACCCATACGCTACGCCGTACCCTCACCCGTACCCTAACACGTATCCTAAGCCGTACCCTAACCCTAACCCTAACCCTAACCCTAACCCTAACCCATACCCTACGCCATACCCTAACCCGTACCCTAACCCGTATCCTAAGCCATATCCTAACCCTAACCAATACCCTACGCAGTACCCTCACCCGTACCCTCACCCGTACCCTAAGCCGTACCCTAACCCCAACCCTAACCCTAACTCTAAACCTAAACCCTACCCTACGCCGTACCCTCACCCGTACCCTATCCCATACGCTAAGCCGTACCCTAACCCTAACACTAACACTAACCCTAACCCTAACCCTAACCCATACCCTACGCCGTACCCTCACCCGTAACCTAACCCGTACCCTAAGCCGTACCCTAACCCTAACCTATACACTACGCCGTACCCTCACCCGTACCCTAACCCGTACCCTAAGCCGTACCCTAACTCTAACCCTAACCCTAACCCTAACCCTTACCCATACCCTGCGCCGTACCCTAACCCATACAATAACCTGTATCCTAAGCCTTAACCTAACCCTAACCAATGACCTACACAGTACCCTCACCCGTACCCTAAGCCATACCCTAACCCTAACCCTAACACTAACCCTAATCCTAAACCCTACCCTATTCCGTACCCTCACCCATACCCTATCCCATACCCTAAGCCGTACCCTAACCCTAACACTAACCCTAACCCTAACCCTAACCCTAAACTACCGTTGACTGCTTTTGCCTCCATTAGATTTCCTAAGCACTAGTGTTTTAAGGAACAGGTTAAAAAGAAAATCCTAATGTGATTTTTTTATAATGTGTTTATTCTTTATCTTATCCTAGTGACTAAAATCTTCTCCATGGCTGGACCCTAAATAATATTCCTTTACGTGCTAAGTGGTATCTAGAGAGTGGGATAGGTTTAATAAATACCCTAATCCTAACGCGTACCCTAACCCTAACCCATACCCTAACCCTAACGCGTACCCTAACCCTAACCCAAACCCTAACCCTAACACGTACGCTAATCCTAACCCGTACCCTAAACCAATCCCTAACCCTAAAACTAACCCTAACCCTAACCCTAACCCTAACCCATAACCTACGCCGTACCCTCACCCTTACGCTAACCCGTATCCTAAGCCGTACCCTAACCCTAACCCTAACACTAACCCTAACCGCTACCCTACGCCGTACCCTATCCCATACCCTAAGCGGTACCCTAAACCTAACACTAACCCTAACCCTAACATATACACTACGCCGTACCCTCACCCGTACCCTAACCCGTACCCTAAGCCGTACCCTAACCCTAACCCTAACCCATACCCTAAGCCGTACCCTAACCCTAACACTAACCCTAACCCTAACCCTAACCCTAAACTACCCTTGACTGCTTTTGCCTCCATTAGATTTCCTAAGCACTAGTGTTTTAAGGAACAGGTTAAAAAGAAAATCCTAATGTGATTTTTTTATAATGTGTTTATTCTTTATCTTATCCTAGTGACGAAAATCTTCTCCATGGCTGGACCCTAAATAATATTCCTTTACGTGCTAAGTGGTATCTAGAGAGTGGGATAGGTTTAATAAATACCCTAATCCTAACGTGTACCCTAACCCTAACCCATACCCTAACCCTAATGCGTACCCTAACCCTAACCCAAACCCTAACCCTAACACGTACGCTAATCCTAACCCATACCCTAAACCAATCCCTAACCCTAAAACTAACCCTAACCCTAACCCTAACCCTAACCCATACGCTACGCCGTACCCTCACTCATACCCTAACTCGTATCCTAAGACGTACCCTAACCCTAACCCTAACCCTAAACTATACCCTACGCCGTAACCTCACCCGTACCCTAACCCGTACCCTAAGCCGTACCCTAACCCTAACCCTAACCCTAACCCTAACCCTAACCCATACCGTACGCCATACCCTAACACGTACCCTAACCCGTATCCTAAGCCGTACCCTAACCCTAACCAATACCCTACGCAGTATCCTCACCCATACCCTCACCCGTACCCTAAGCCGTACCCTAACCCTAACCCTAACCCTAACCCTAACCCTAACCCCTACCCTATGCCATACCCTCACCTGTACCCGATCCCATAACCTAAGCCGTACCATAACCCTAACACTAACCCTAACCCTAACCCATAACCTACGCCGTACCCTCACCCGTACACTAACCAGTATCCTAAGCCGTACCCTAACCCTAACCCTAACCCTAACCCTAACCCATAACCTACGCCGTACCCTCACCCGTACACTAACACGTACCCTAAGACGTACCATAACCCTAACCCTAACACTAACCCTAACCCTAACCCACACTCTACGCCGTACCCTAACCCGTACCCTAACACGTATCCTAAGCCGTACCCTAACCCTAACCAATACCCTACGCAGTACCCTCACCCGTACCCTCACCCGTACCCTAAGCCATACCCTAACCCTAACCCTAACCCTTACCCTAAACCCTACCCTACGCCGTACCCACACCCGTACCCTATCCCATACGCTAAGCCGTACCCTAACCCTAACACTAACACTAACCCTAACCCTAACCCTAAACCATACCCTACGCCGTACCCTCACCCATAACCTAATCCGTACCCTAAGCCGTACCCTAACGCTAACCCTAACCTATACACTACGCCGTACCCTCACCCGTTCCCTAACCCGTACCCTAAGCCGTACCCTAACTCTAACCCTAACCCTAACCCTAACCCTTACCCATACCCTGCGCTGTACCCTAACCCATACAATAACCTGTATCCTAAGCCTTAACCTAACCCTAACCAATGACGTACACAGTACCCTCACCCGTACCCTAAGCCATACCCTAACCCTAAAGCTAACACTAACCCTAACCCTAAACCCTACCCTATGCCGTACCCTCACCCATACCCTATCCCATACCCTAAGCCGTACCCTAACACTAACACTAACCCTAACCCTAACCCTAACCCTAAACTACCCTTGACTGCTTTTGCCTCCATTAGATTTCCTAAGCACTAGTGTTTTAAGGAACAGGTTAAAAAGAAAATCCTAATGTGATTTTTTTATAATGTGTTTATTCTTTATCTTATCCTAGTAACGAAAATCTTCTCCATGGCTGGACCCTAAATAATATTCCTTTACGTGCTAAGTGGTATCTAGAGGGTGGGATAGGTTTAATAAATACCCTAATCCTAACGTGTACCCTAACCCTAACCCACACCCTAACCCTAATGCGTACCCTAACCCTAACCCAAACACTAACACTAACACGTACGCTAATCCTAACCCGTACCCTAAACCAATCCCTAACCCTAAAACTAACCCTAACCCTAACCCTAACCCTAACCCATACGCTACGCCGTACCCTCACCCATACCCTAACCCGTATCCTAAGCCGTACCCTAACCCTAAACCTAACCCTAACCTCTACCCTACGCCGTACCCTCACCCGTACCCTAACCCGTACCCAAAGCCTTACCCTAACCCTAACCCTAACCCTCACCCATAGCCAACGCCGTAACCTAACCCATATCCTAACCCGTATCCTAAGCCGTACCCTAACCCTAACCAATAACCTACGCAGTACCCTCACCAGTACCCTCACCCGTATCCTAAGCCCTACCCTAACCCTAACCCTAACCCTAACCCTAAACTACCCTTTACTGCTTTTGCCTCCATTAGATTTCCAAAACACTAGTGTTTTAAAGAACAGGTTAAAAGGAAAACCTTATGTGATTTTTTTTTTAATGTGTTTATTCTTTATCTTATCCTAGTGACTAAAATCTTCTCCATGGCTGAACCCCAAATAATATTCCTTTACGTGCTAAGTGGTATCTAGAGAGTGGGATAGGTTTAATAAATACCCTAATCCTAACGTGTACCCTAAACCTAACCCATACCCTAACCCTAACGCGTACCCTAACCCTAACCAAAACCCTAACCCGAACAAGTATGCTAATCCTAACCCGTACCCTAAACCAATCCCTAACCCTAAAACTAACCCTAACCCTAACCCTAACCCATAACCTACGCCGTACCCTCACCCGTACCCTAACCTGTACCCTAAGCCGTACCCTAACCCTAACCCTAACCCTAACCCATACGCTACGCCGCACCCTCACCCATACCCTAACCCGTATCCTAAGCCGTACCCTAACCCTAACCCTAACCCTAACCGCTACCCTACGCCGTACCCTATCCCATACCCTAAGCGGTACCCTAAAACTAACACTAACCCTAAACCTAACCCTAACCCCTACCCTACGCCGTACCCTCACCGTAACCTATCCTATACCCTAAGCCGTACCCTAACCCTAACACTAACCCTAACCCTAAACCTAACCCCTACCCTACGCCGTACCCTCACCCGTACCCTATCCCATACCCTAAGCCGTACCCTAACCCTAACCCTAACCCTAACCCATAACCTACGCCATACCCTAACCCGTACCCTAACACGTATCCTAAGCCGTACCCTAACCCTAACCAATACCCTACGCAGTACCCTCACCCGTACCCTCACCCGTACCCTAAGCCATACCCTAACCCTAACCCTAACCCTAACCCTAACCCCTACCCTACGCCGTACCCTCACCCGTACCCTATCCCATACGCTAAGCCGTACCCTAACCCTAACACTAACACTAACCCTAACCCTAACCCTAACCCATACCCTACGCCGTACCCTCACCCATAACCTAATCCGTACCCTAAGCCGTACCCTAACCCTAACCCTAACCTATACACTACGCCGTACCCTCACCCGTTCCCTAACCCGTACCCTAAGCCATACCCTAATTCTAACCCTAACCCTAACCCTAACCCTTACCCATACCCTGCGCCGTACCCTAACCCATACAATAACCTGTATCCTAAGCCTTAACCTAACCCTAACCAATGACCTACACAGTACCCTCACCCGTACCCTAAGCCATACCCTAACCCTAACCCTAACACTAACCCTAACCCTAAACCCTACCCTATGCCGTACCCTCACCCATACCCTATCCCATACCCTAAGCCGTACCCTAACCCTAACACTAACCCTAACCCTAACCCTAACCCTAAACTACCGTTGACTGCTTTTGCCTCCATTAGATTTCCTAAGCAATAGTGTTTTAAGGAACAGGTTAAAAAGAAAATCCTAATGTGATTTTTTTATAATGTGTTTATTCTTTATCTTATCCTAGTGACTAAAAGCTTCTCCATGGCTGGACCCCAAATAATATTCCTTTACGTGCTAAGTGGTATCTAGAGAGTGGGATAGGTTTAATAAATACCCTAATCCTAACGTGTACCCTAACCCTAACCCATACCCTAACCCTAATGCGTACCCTAACCCTAACCCAAACCCTAACCCTAACACGTACGCTAATCCTAACCCGTACCCTAAACCAATCCCTAACCCTAAAACTAACCCTAACCCTAACCCTAACCCTAACCCATACGCTACGCCGTACCCTCACCCATACCCTAACCCGTATCCTAAGCCGTACCCTAATCCTAAACCTAACCCTAACCTCTACCCTACGCCGTACCCTCACCCGTACCCTAACCCGTACCCAAAGCCTTACCCTAACCCTAACCCTAACCCTCACCCATACCCAGTGCCGTAACCTAACCCATATCCTAACCCGTATCCTAAGCCGTACCCTAACCCTAACCAATAACCTACGCAGTACCCTCACCAGTACCCTCACCCGTATCCTAAGCCCTACCCTAACCCTAACCCTAACCCTAACCCTAAACTACCCTTTACTGCTTTTGCCTCCATTAGATTTCCTAAACACTAGTGTTTTAAGGAACAGGTTAAAAAGAAAACCTTATGTGATTTTTTTATAATGTGTTCATTCTTTATCTTATCCTAGTGACTAAAATCTTCTCCATGGCTGAACCCCAAATAATATTCCTTTACGTGCTAAGTGGTATCTAGAGAGTGGGATAGGTTTAATAAATACCCTAATCCTAAAGTGTACCCTAACCCTAACCCATACCCTAACCCTAACGCGTACCCTAACCCTAACCAAAACCCTAACCCGAACACGTATGCTAATCCTAACCCGTACCCTAAACCAATCCCTAACCCTAAAACTAACCCTAACCCTAACCCTAACCCTAACCCATAACCTACACCGTACCCTCACCCGTACCCTAACCCGTACCCTAAGCCGTACCCTAACCCTAACCCTAACCCTAAACCATACGCTACGCCGTACCCTCACCCGTACCCTAACCCGTATCCTAAGCCGTACCCTAACCCTAAACCTAACCCTAAACTATACCCTACGCCGTAACCTCACCCGTACCCTAACCCTTACCCTAAGCCGTACCCTAACCCTAACCCTAACCCTAACCCTAACCCGAACCCTAACCCATACCGTACGCCATACCCTAACACGTACCCTAACCCGTATTCTAAGCCGTACCCTAACCCTAACCAATACCCTATGCAGTATCCTCACCCATACCCTCACCCGTACCCTAAGCCGTACCCTAACCCTAACCCTAACCCTAACCCTAACCCTAAACCCTACCCTATGCCATACCCTCACCTGTACCCTATCCCATAACTTAAGCCGTACCATAACCCTAACACTAACCCTAACCCTAACCCATAACCTACGCCGTACCCTCACCCGTACCCTAACCCGTATCCTAAGACGTACCGTAACCCTAACCAATACCCTACGCCGTACCTTCACCCGTACCCTAACCCGTATCCTAAGCCGTACCCTAACCCTAAACCCTAACCCTAACCCTAACCCTAACCCTAACCCTAACCCATACCCTACGCCATACCCTAACCCGTACCCTAACCCGTATCCTAAGCCGTATCCTAACCCTAACCAATACCCTACGCAGTACCCTCACCCGTACCCTCACCCGTACCCTAAGCCGTACCCTAACCCCAACCCTAACCCTAACTCTAACCCTAACCCCTACCCTACGCCGTACCCTCACCCGTAACCTATCCCATACGCTAAGCCGTACCCTAACCCTAACACTAACACTAACCCTAACCCTAACCCTAACCCTAAACCATACCCTATGCCGTACCCTCACCCGTAACCTAACCCGTACCCTAAGCCGTACCCTAACCCTAACCAATACCCTACGCAGTATCCTCACCCATACCCTCACCCGTACCCTAAGGCGTACCCTAACCCTAACCCTAACCCTAAACCTAACCTTAACCCCTACCCTACGCCGTACCCTCACCCGTACCCTCACCCGTACCCTAAGCCGTACCCTAACCCCAACCCTAACCCTAACTCTAACCCTAACCCCTACCCTACGCCGTACCCTCACCCGTACCCTATCCCATACGCTAAGCCGTACCCTAACCCTAACACTAACCCTAACCCTAACCCATACCCTACGCCGTACCCTCACCCGTAACCTAACCCGTACCCTAAGCCGTACCCTAACCCTAACCTATACACTACACCGTACCCTCACCCGTACCCTAACCCGTACCCTAAGCCGTACCCTAACTCTAACCCTAACCCTAACCCTAACCCTTACCCATACCCTGCGCCGTACCCTAACCCATACAATAACCTGTATCCTAAGCCTTAACCTAACCCTAACCAATGACCTACACAGTACCCTCACCCGTACCCTAAGCCATACCCTAACCCTAACCCTAACACTAACCCTAATCCTAAACCCTACCCTATGCCGTACCCTCACCCATACCCTATCCCATACCCTAAGCCGTACCCTAACCCTAACACTAACCCTAACCCTAACCCATACCCTACGCCGTACCCTCACCCGTACCCTAACCCGTATCCTAAGCCGTACCCTAACCCTAACCCTAACCCTAACCCTAAACTACCCTTGATTGCTTTTGCCTCTATTAGATTTCCTAAGCACTAGTGTTTTAAGGAACAGGTTAAAAAGAAAATCCTAATGTGATTTTTTTATAATGTGTTTATTCTTTATCTTATCCTATTGACGAAAATCTTCTCCATGGCTGGACCCTAAATAATATTCCTCTACGTGCTAAGTGGTATCTAGAGAGTGGGATAGGTTTAATAAATACCCTAATCCTAACGTGTACCCTAACCCTAACCCACACCCTAACCCTAATGCGTACCCTAACCCTAACCCAAACACTAACACTAACACGTACGCTAATCCTAACCCGTACCCTAAACCAATCCCTAACCCTAAAACTAACCCTAACCCTAACCCTAACCCTAACCCATACGCTACGCCGTACCCTCACCCATACCCTAACCCGTATCCTAAGCCGTACCCTAACCCTAAACCTAACCCTAACCTCTACCCTACGCCGTACCCTCACCCGTACCCTAACCCGTACCCAAAGCCTTACCCTAACCCTAACCCTAACCCTCACCCATAGCCAACGCCGTAACCTAACCCATATCCTAACCCGTATCCTAAGCCGTACCCTAACCCTAACCAATAACCTACGCAGTACCCTCACCAGTACCCTCACCCGTATCCTAAGCCCTACCCTAACCCTAACCCTAACCCTAACCCTAAACTACCCTTTACTGCTTTTGCCTCCATTAGATTTCCAAAACACTAGTGTTTTAAAGAACAGGTTAAAAGGAAAACCTTATGTGATTTTTTTTTAATGTGTTTATTCTTTATCTTATCCTAGTGACTAAAATCTTCTCCATGGCTGAACCCCAAATAATATTCCTTTACGTGCTAAGTGGTATCTAGAGAGTGGGATAGGTTTAATAAATACCCTAATCCTAACGTGTACCCTAAACCTAACCCATACCCTAACCCTAACGCGTACCCTAACCCTAACCAAAACCCTAACCCGAACAAGTATGCTAATCCTAACCCGTACCCTAAACCAATCCCTAACCCTAAAACTAACCCTAACCCTAACCCTAACCCATAACCTACGCCGTACCCTCACCCGTACCCTAACCCGTACCCTAAGCCGTACCCTAACCCTAACCCTAACCCTAACCCATACGCTACGCCGCACCCTCACCCATACCCTAACCCGTATCCTAAGCCGTACCCTAACCCTAACCCTAACCCTAACCGCTACCCTACGCCGTACCCTATCCCATACCCTAAGCGGTACCCTAAAACTAACACTAACCCTAAACCTAACCCTAACCCCTACCCTACGCCGTACCCTCACCGTAACCTATCCCATACCCTAAGCCGTACCCTAACCCTAACACTAACCCTAACCCTAAACCTAACCCCTACCCTACGCCGTACCCTCACCCATACCCTATCCCATACCCTAAGCCGTACCCTAACCCTAACCCTAACCCTAACCCATAACCTACGCCATACCCTAACCCGTACCCTAACACGTATCCTAAGCCGTACCCTAACCCTAACCAATACCCTACGCAGTACCCTCACCCGTACCCTCACCCGTACCCTAAGCCATACCCTAACCCTAACCCTAACCCTAACCCTAACCCCTACCCTACGCCGTACCCTCACCCGTACCCTATCCCATACGCTAAGCCGTACCCTAACCCTAACACTAACACTAACCCTAACCCTAACCCTAACCCATACCCTACGCCGTACCCTCACCCATAACCTAATCCGTACCCTAAGCCGTACCCTAACCCTAACCCTAACCTATACACTACGCCGTACCCTCACCCGTTCCCTAACCCGTACCCTAAGCCGTACCCTAATTCTAACCCTAACCCTAACCCTAACCCTTACCCATACCCTGCGCCGTACCCTAACCCATACAATAACCTGTATCCTAAGCCTTAACCTAACCCTAACCAATGACCTACACAGTACCCTCACCCGTACCCTAAGCCATACCCTAACCCTAACCCTAACACTAACCCTAACCCTAAACCCTACCCTATGCCGTACCCTCACCCATACCCTATCCCATACCCTAAGCCGTACCCTAACCCTAACACTAACCCTAACCCTAACCCTAACCCTAAACTACCCTTGACTGCTTTTGCCTCCATTAGATTTCCTAAGCACTAGTGTTTTAAGGAACAGGTTAAAAAGAAAATCCTAATGTGATTTTTTTATAATGTGTTTATTCTTTATCTTATCCTAGTGACGAAAATCTTCTCCATGGCTGGACCCTAAATAATATTCCTTTACGTGCTAAGTGGTATCTAGAGAGTGGGATAGGTTTAATAAATACCCTAATCCTAACGTGTACCCTAACCCTAACCCATACCCTAAGCCTAACCCTAACCCATAACCTACGCCATACCCAAACCTGTACACTAACCCGTATCCTAAGCCATATCCTAACCCTAACCAATACCCTACGCAGTACCCTCACCCGTACCCTCACCCGTACCCTAAGCCATACCCTAACCCCAACCCTAACCCTAACTCTAACCCTAACCCCTACCCTACGCCGTACCCTCACCCGTACCCTATCCCATACGCTAAGCCGTACCCTAATCCTAACACTAACACTAACCCTAACCCTAACCCTAACCCATACCCTACGCCGTACCCTCACCCGTAACCTAACCCGTGCCCTAAGCCGTACCCTAACCCTAACCCTAACCTATACACTACGCCGTACCCTCACCCGTACCCTAACCCGTACCCTAAGCCGTACCCTAACTCTAACCCTAACCCTAACCCTAAACCTTACCCAAACCCTGCGCCGTACCCTAACCCATACAATAATCTGTATCCTAAGCCTTAACCTAACCCTAACCAATGACCTACACAGTACCCTCACCCGTACCCTAAGCCTTACCCTAACCCTAACCCTAACACTAACCCTAACCCTAAACCCTACCCTATGCCGTACCCTCACCCATACCCTATCCCATACCCTAAGCCATACCCTAACCCTAACACTAACCCTAACCCTAACCCTAACACTAAACTACCCTTGACTGCTTTTGCCTCCATTAAATTTCCTAAGCACGAGTGTTTTAAGGAACAGGTTAAAAAGAAAATCCTAATGTGATTTTTTTATAATGTGTTTATTCTTTATCTTATCCTAGTGTCGAAAATCTTCTCCATGGCTGGACCCTAAATAATATTCCTTTACGTGCTAATTGGTATCTAGAGAGTGGGATAGGTTTAATAAATACCCTAATCCTAACGTGTACCCTAACCCTAACCCATACCCTAACCCTAATGCGTACCCTAACCCTAACCCAAACCCTAACCCTAACACGTACGCTAATCCTAACCCGTACCCTAAACCAAGCAATAACCCTAAAACTAACCCTAACCCTAACCCTAACCCTAACCCATACGCTACGCCGTACCCTCACCCATACCCTAACCCGTATCCTAAGCCGTACCCTAACCCTAAACCTAACCCTAACCTCTACCCTGCGCCGTACCCTCACCCGTACCCTAACCCGTACCCAAAGCCTTACCCTAACCCTAACCCTAACCCTCACCCATACCCAACGCCATAACCTAACCCATATCCTAACCCGTATCCTAAGCCGTACCCTAACCCTAACCAATAACCTACGCAGTACCCTCACCAGTACCCTCACCCGTATCCTAAGCCCTACCCTAACCCTAACCCTAACCCTAACCCTAACCCTAACCCTAACCCTAACCCTAACCCTAACCCTAACCCTAACCCTAACCCTAACCCTAACCCTAACTCATACCGTACGCCATACCCTAACACGTACCCTAACCCGTATCCTAAGCCGTACCCTAACCCTAACCAATACCCTACGCAGTATCCTCACCCATACCCTAACCCGTACCCTAAGCCGTACCCTAACCCTAACCCTAACCCTAACCCTAACCCTAACCCCTACCCTATGCCATACCCTCACCTGTACCCTATACCATAACCTAAGCCGTACCATAACCCTAACACTAACCCTAACCCTAACCCATAGCCTACGCCGTACCCAAACCCGTACCCTAACCCGTATCCTAAGCCGTACCCTAACCCTAACCCTAACCCTAACCCTAACCCATAACCTACGCCGTACCCTCACCCGTACCCTAACACGTACCCTAAGACGTACCGTAACCCTAACCCTAACACTAACCCTAACCCTAACCCACACTCTACGGCGTACCCTAACCCGTACCCTAACACGTATCCTAAGCCGTACCCTAACCCTAACCAATACCCTACGCAGTACCCTCACCCGTACCCTCACCCGTACCCTAAGCCATACCCTAACCCTAACCCTAACCCCTACCCTACGCCGTACCCTCACCCATACCCTATCCCATACCCTAAGCCGTACCCTAACCCTAACACTAACCCTAACCCTAACCCTAACCCTAAACTACCCTTGATTGCTTTTGCCTCTATTAGATTTCCGAAGCACTAGTGTTTTAAGGAACAGGTTAAAAAGAAAATCCTAATGTGATTTTTTTATAATGTGTTTATTCTTTATCTTATCCTAGTGACTAAAATCTTCTCCATGGCTGGATCCCTAATAATATTCCTTTACGTGCTACGTGGTATCTAGAGAGTGGGATAGGTTTAATAAATACCCTAATCCTAACGTGTACCCTAACCCTAACCCATACGCTAACCCTAATGCGTACCCTAACCCTAACCCAAAACCTAACCCTAACACGTACGCTAATCCTAACCCGTACCCTAAACCAATCCCTAACCCTAAAACTAACCCTAACCCTAACCCTAACCCTAACCCTTACCCTACGCCGTACCCTCACCCGTACCCTAACCCGTACCCTAAGACGTACCCTAACCCTAACCCTAACCCATAACCTACACCGTACCCTCACCCGTAACCTAACCCGTACCCTAAGCCGTACCCTAACCCTGACCCTAACCTATACACTACGCCGTACCCTCACCCGTACCCTAACCCGTACCCTAAGCCGTACCCTAACTCTAACCCTAACCCTAACCCTAACCCTTACCCATACCCTGCGTCGTACCCTAACCCATACAATAACCTGTATCCTAAGCCTTAACCTAACCCTAACCAATGACCTACACAGTACCCTCACCCGTACCCTAAGCCATACCCTAACCCTAACCCTAACACTAACCCTAACCCCTACCCTTCGCCGTACGCTCACCCGTACCCTATCCCATACCCTAAGCCGTACCCTAACCCTAACACTAACCCTAACCCTAAGCCTAACCCTAAACTACCCTTGATTGCTTTTGCCTCTATTAGATTTCCTAAGCACTAGTGTTTTAAGGAACAGGTTAAAAAGAAAATCCTAATGTGATTTTTTTATAATGTGTTTATTCTTTATCTTATCCTAGTGACGAAAATCTTCTCCATGGCTGGACCCTAAATAATATTCCTTTACGTGCTAAGTGGTATCTAGAGAGTGGGATAGGTTTAATAAATACCCTAATCCTAACGTGTACCCTAACCCTAACCCATACCCTAACCCTAATGCGTACCCTAACCCTAACCCAAACCCTAACCCTAACACGTACGCTAATCCTAACTCGTACCCTAAACCAATCCCTAACCCTAAAACTAACCCTAACCCTAACCCTAACCCTAACCCATACGCTACGCCGTACCCTCACCCATACCCTAACCCGTATCCTAAGCTGTACCCTAATCCTAAACCTAACCCTAACCTCTACCCTACGCCGTACCCTCACCCGTACCCTAACCCGTACCCAAAGCCTTACCCTAACCCTAACCCTAACCCTCACCCATACCCAACGCCGTAACCTAACCCATATCCTAACCCGTATCCTAAGCCGTACCCTAACCCTAACCAATAACCTACGAAGTACCCTCACCAGTACCCTCACCCGTATCCTAAGCCCTACCCTAACCCTAACCCTAACCCTAACCCTAAACTACCCTTTACTGCTTTTGCCTCCATTTGATTTCCTAAACACTAGTGTTTTAAGGAACAGGTTAAAAAGAAAACCTTATGCGATTTTTTTATAATGTGTTTATTCTTTATCTTATCCTAGTGACTAAAATCTTCTCCATGGCTGAACCCCAAATAATATTCCTTTACGTGCTAAGTGGTATCTAGAGAGTGGGATAGGTTTAATAAATACCATAATCCTAAAGTGTACCCTAAACCTAACCCATACCCTAACCCTAACGCGTACCCTAACCCTAACCAAAACCCTAACCCGAACACGTATGCTAATCCTAACCCGTACCCTAAACCAATCCCTAACCCTAAAACAAACCCTAACCCTAACCCTAACCCTAACCCATAACCTACACCGTACCCTCACCCGTACCCTAACCCGTACCCTAAGCCGTACCCTAACCCTAACCCTAACCCTAAACCATACGCTACGCCGTACCCTCACCCGTACCCTAACCCGTATCCTAAGCCGTACCCTAACCCTAACCCTAACCCTAAACTATACCCTACGCCGTAACCTCACCCGTACCCTAACCCGTACCCTAAGCCGTACCCTAACCCTAACCCTAACCCTAACCCATACCCTACGCCGTACCCTCACCCATAACCTAATCCGTACCCTAAGCCGTACCCTAACCCTAACCCTAACCTATACACTACGCCGTACCCTCACCCGTTCCCTAACCCGTACCCTAAGCCGTACCCTAATTCTAACCCTAACCCTAACCCTAACCCTTACCCATACCCTGCGCCGTACCCTAACCCATACAATAACCTGTATCCTAAGCCTTAACCTAACCCTAACCAATGACCTACACAGTACCCTCACCCGTACCCTAAGCCATACCCTAACCCTAACCCTAACACTAACCCTAACCCTAAACCCTACCCTATGCCGTACCCTCACCCATACCCTATCCCATACCCTAAGCCGTACCCTAACCCTAACACTAACCCTAACCCTAACCCTAACCCTAAACTACCCTTGATTGCTTTTGCCTCCATTAGATTTCCTAAGCACTAGTGTTTTAAGGAACAGGTTAAAAAGAAAATCGTAATGTGATTTTTTTATAATGTGTTTATTCTTTATCTTATCCTAGTGACGAAAATCTTCTCCATGGCTGGACCCTAAATAATATTCCTTTACGTGCTAAGTGGTATCTAGAGAGTGGGATAGGTTTAATAAATACCCTAATCCTAACGTGTACCCTAACCCTAACCCATACCCTAACCCTAACCCTAACCCATAACCTACGCCATACCCAAACCTGTACACTAACCCGTATCCTAAGCCATATCCTAACCCTAACCAATACCCTACGCAGTACCCTCACCCGTACCCTCACCCGTACCCTAAGCCATACCCTAACCCCAACCCTAACCCTAACTCTAACCCTAACCCCTACCCTACGCCGTACCCTCACCCGTACCCTATCCCATACGCTAAGCCGTACCCTAATCCTAACACTAACACTAACCCTAACCCTAACCGTAACCCATACCCTACGCCGTACCCTCACCCGTAACCTAACCCGTGCCCTAAGCCGTACCCTAACCCTAACCCTAACCTATACACTACGCCGTACCCTCACCCGTACCCTAACCCGTACCCTAAGCCGTACCCTAACTCTAACCCTAACCCTAACCCTAAACCTTACCCAAACCCTGCGCCGTACCCTAACCCATACAATAATCTGTATCCTAAGCCTTAACCTAACCCTAACCAATGACCTACACAGTACCCTCACCCGTACCCTAAGCCTTACCCTAACCCTAACCCTAACACTAAACCTAACCCTAAACCCTACCCTATGCTGTACCCTCACCCATACCCTATCCCATACCCTAAGCCGTACCCTAACCCTAACACTAACCCTAACCCTAACCCTAACACTAAACTACCCTTGACTGCTTTTGCCTCCATTAAATTTCCTAAGCACGAGTGTTTTAAGGAACAGGTTAAAAAGAAAATCCTAATGTGATTTTTTTATAATGTGTTTATTCTTTATCTTATCCTAGTGTCGAAAATCTTCTCCATGGCTGGACCCTAAATAATATTCCTTTACGTGCTAATTGGTATCTAGAGAGTGGGATAGGTTTAATAAATACCCTAATCCTAACGTGTACCCTAACCCTAACCCATACCCTAACCCTAATGCGTACCCTAACCCTAACCCAAACCCTAACCCTAACACGTACGCTAATCCTAACCCGTACCCTAAACCAAGCAATAACCCTAAAACTAACCCTAACCCTAACCCTAACCCTAACCCATACGCTACGCCGTACCCTCACCCACACCCTAACCCGTATCCTAAGCCGTACCCTAACCCTAAACCTAACCCTAACCTCTACCCTGCGCCGTACCCTCACCCGTACCCTAACCCGTACCCAAAGCCTTACCCTAACCCTAACCCTAACCCTCACCCATACCCAACGCCATAACCTAACCCATATCCTAACCCGTATCCTAAGCCGTACCCTAACCCTAACCAATAACCTACGCAGTACCCTCACCAGTACCCTCACCCGTATCCTAAGCCCTACCCTAACCCTAACCCTAACCCTAACCCTAAACTACCCTTTACTGCTTTTGCCTCCATTAGATTTCCTAAACACTAGTGTTTTAAGGAACAGGTTAAAAAGAAAACCTTATGTGATTTTTTTATAATGTGTTTATTCTTTATCTTATCCTAGTGACTAAAATCTTCTCCATGGCTGAACCCCAAATAATATTCCCTTACGTGCTAAGTGGTATCTAGAGAGTGGGATAGGTTTAATAAATACCCTAATCCTAAAGTGTACCCTAACCCTAACCCATACCCTAACCCTAACGCATACCCTAACCCCAACCAAAACCCTAACCCGAACAAGTATGCTAATCCTAACCCGTACCCTAAACCAATCCCTAACCCTAAAACTAACCCTAACCCTAACCCTAACCCATAACCTACGCCGTACCCTCACCCGTACCCTAACCCGTACCCTAAGCCGTACCCTAACCCTAACCCTAACCCTAAACCATACGCTACGCCGTACCCTCACCCGTACCCTAACCCGTATCCTAAGCCGTACCCTAACGCTAACTCTAAACTATACCCTACGCCGTAACCTCACCCGTACCCTAACCCGTACCCTAAGCCGTACCCTAACCCTAACCCTAACCCTAACCCTAACTCATACCGTACGCCATACCCTAACACGTACCCTAACCCGTATCCTAAGCCGTACCCTAACCCTAACCAATACCCTACGCAGTATCCTCACCCATACCCTAACCCGTACCCTAAGCCGTACCCTAACCCTAACCCTAACCCTAACCCTAACCCTAACCCCTACCCTATGCCATACCCTCACCTGTACCCTATCCCATAACCTAAGCCGTACCATAACCCTAACACTAACCCTAACCCTAACCCATAGCCTACGCCGTACCCAAACCCGTACCCTAACCCGTATCCTAAGCCGTACCCTAACCCTAACCCTAACCCTAACCCTAACCCATAACCTACGCCGTACCCTCACCCGTACCCTAACACGTACCCTAAGACGTACCGTAACCCTAACCCTAACACTAACCCTAACCCTAACCCACACTCTACGGCGTACCCTAACCCGTACCCTAACACGTATCCTAAGCCGTACCCTAACCCTAACCAATACCCTACGCAGTACCCTCACCCGTACCCTCACCCGTACCCTAAGCCATACCCTAACCCTAACCCTAACCCCTACCCTACGCCGTACCCTCACCCATACCCTATCCCATACCCTAAGCCGTACCCTAACCCTAACACTAACCCTAACCCTAACCCTAACCCTAAACTACCCTTGATTGCTTTTGCCTCTATTAGATTTCCGAAGCACTAGTGTTTTAAGGAACAGGTTAAAAAGAAAATCCTAATGTGATTTTTTTATAATGTGTTTATTCTTTATCTTATCCTAGTGACTAAAATCTTCTCCATGGCTGGATCCCTAATAATATTCCTTTACGTGCTACGTGGTATCTAGAGAGTGGGATAGGTTTAATAAATACCCTAATCCTAACGTGTACCCTAACCCTAACCCATACGCTAACCCTAATGCGTACCCTAACCCTAACCCAAAACCTAACCCTAACACGTACGCTAATCCTAACCCGTACCCTAAACCAATCCCTAACCCTAAAACTAACCCTAACCCTAACCCTAACCCTAACCCTTACCCTACGCCGTACCCTCACCCGTACCCTAACCCGTACCCTAAGACGTACCCTAACCCTAACCCTAACCCATAACCTACACCGTACCCTCACCCGTAACCTAACCCGTACCCTAAGCCGTACCCTAACCCTGACCCTAACCTATACACTACGCCGTACCCTCACCCGTACCCTAACCCGTACCCTAAGCCGTACCCTAACTCTAACCCTAACCCTAACCCTAACCCTTACCCATACCCTGCGTCGTACCCTAACCCATACAATAACCTGTATCCTAAGCCTTAACCTAACCCTAACCAATGACCTACACAGTACCCTCACCCGTACCCTAAGCCATACCCTAACCCTAACCCTAACACTAACCCTAACCCCTACCCTTCGCCGTACGCTCACCCGTACCCTATCCCATACCCTAAGCCGTACCCTAACCCTAACACTAACCCTAACCCTAAGCCTAACCCTAAACTACCCTTGATTGCTTTTGCCTCTATTAGATTTCCTAAGCACTAGTGTTTTAAGGAACAGGTTAAAAAGAAAATCCTAATGTGATTTTTTTATAATGTGTTTATTCTTTATCTTATCCTAGTGACGAAAATCTTCTCCATGGCTGGACCCTAAATAATATTCCTTTACGTGCTAAGTGGTATCTAGAGAGTGGGATAGGTTTAATAAATACCCTAATCCTAACGTGTACCCTAACCCTAACCCATACCCTAACCCTAATGCGTACCCTAACCCTAACCCAAACCCTAACCCTAACACGTACGCTAATCCTAACTCGTACCCTAAACCAATCCCTAACCCTAAAACTAACCCTAACCCTAACCCTAACCCTAACCCATACGCTACGCCGTACCCTCACCCATACCCTAACCCGTATCCTAAGCTGTACCCTAATCCTAAACCTAACCCTAACCTCTACCCTACGCCGTACCCTCACCCGTACCCTAACCCGTACCCAAAGCCTTACCCTAACCCTAACCCTAACCCTCACCCATACCCAACGCCGTAACCTAACCCATATCCTAACTCGTATCCTAAGCCGTACCCTAACCCTAACCAATAACCTACGAAGTACCCTCACCAGTACCCTCACCCGTATCCTAAGCCCTACCCTAACCCTAACCCTAACCCTAACCCTAAACTACCCTTTACTGCTTTTGCCTCCATTTGATTTCCTAAACACTAGTGTTTTAAGGAACAGGTTAAAAAGAAAACCTTATGCGATTTTTTTATAATGTGTTTATTCTTTATCTTATCCTAGTGACTAAAATCTTCTCCATGGCTGAACCCCAAATAATATTCCTTTACGTGCTAAGTGGTATCTAGAGAGTGGGATAGGTTTAATAAATACCATAATCCTAAAGTGTACCCTAAACCTAACCCATACCCTAACCCTAACGCGTACCCTAACCCTAACCAAAACCCTAACCCGAACACGTATGCTAATCCTAACCCGTACCCTAAACCAATCCCTAACCCTAAAACTAACCCTAACCCTAACCCTAACCCATAACCTACGCCGTACCCTCACCCGTACCCTAACCCGTACCCTAAGCCGTACCCTAACCCTAACCCTAACCCTAAACCATACGCTACACCGTACCCTCACCCGTACCCTAACCCGTATCCTAAGCCGTACCCTAACGCTAACTCTAAACTATACCCTACGCCGTAACCTCACCCGTACCCTAACCCGTACCCTAAGCCGTACCCTAACCCTAACCCTAACCCTAACCCTAACCCTAACCCATACCGTACGCCATACCCTAACACGTACCCTAACCCGTATCCTAAGCCGTACCCTAACCCTAACCAATACCCTACGCAGTATCCTCACCCATACCCTAACCCGTACCCTAAGCCGTACCCTAACCCTAACCCTAACCCTAACCCTAACCCTAACCCCTACCCTATGCCATACCCTCACCTGTACCCTATCCCATAACCTAAGCCGTACCATAACCCTAACACTAACCCTAACCCTAACCCATAACCTACGCCGTACCCTCACCCGTACCCTAACACGTACCCTAAGACGTACCGTAACCCTAACCCTAACACTAACCCTAACCCTAACCCACACTCTACGGCGTACCCTAACCCGTACCCTAACACGTATCCTAAGCCGTACCCTAACCCTAACCAATACCCTACGCAGTACCCTCACCCGTACCCTCACCCGTACCCTAAGCCATACCCTAACCCTAACCCTAACCCCTACCCTACGCCGTACCCTCACCCATACCCTATCCCATACCCTAAGCCGTACCCTAACCCTAACACTAACCCTAACCCTAACCCTAACCCTAAACTACCCTTGATTGCTTTTGCCTCTATTAGATTTCCGAAGCACTAGTGTTTTAAGGAACAGGTTAAAAAGAAAATCCTAATGTGATTTTTTTATAATGTGTTTATTCTTTATCTTATCCTAGTGACTAAAATCTTCTCCATGGCTGGATCCCTAATAATATTCCTTTACGTGCTACGTGGTATCTAGAGAGTGGGATAGGTTTAATAAATACCCTAATCCTAACGTGTACCCTAACCCTAACCCATACGCTAACCCTAATACGTACCCTAACCCTAACCCAAAACCTAACCCTAACACGTACGCTAATCCTAACCCGTACCCTAAACCAATCCCTAACCCTAAAACTAACCCTAACCCTAACCCTAACCCTAACCCTTACCCTACGCCGTACCCTCACCCGTACCCTAACCCGTACCCTAAGACGTACCCTAACCCTAACCCTAACCCATAACCTACACCGTACCCTCACCCGTAACCTAACCCGTACCCTAAGCCGTACCCTACCCCTAACCCTAACCCTAACCCTAACCCATAACCTACGCCGTACCCTCACCCGTACCCTAGCCCATATCCTAAGCCGTACCCTAACCCTAACCCTAACCCTAACCCTAAACCATAACCTACGCCGTACCCTCACCCGTACCCTAACACGTACCCTAAGACGTACCGTAACCCTAACCTTAACACTAACCCTAACCCTAACCCACACTCTATGCCGTACCCTAACCCGTACCCTAACACGTATCCTAAGCCGTACCCTAACCCTAACCAATACCCTACGCAGTACCCTCACCCGTACCCTCACCCGTACCCTAAGCCATACCCTAACCCTAACCCTAACCCTAACCCCTACCCTACGCCGTACCCTCACCCGTACCCTATCCCATACGCTAAGCCGTACCCTAACCCTAACACTAACACTAACCCTAACCCTAACCCTCACCCATACCCTACGCCGTACCCTCACCCGTAACCTAACCCGTACCCTAAGCCGTACCCTACCCCTAACCCTAACCTATACACTACGCCGTACCCTCACCCGTTCCCTAACCCGTACCCTAAGCCGTACCCTAACTCTAACCCTAACCCTAACCCTAAGCCTTACCCATACCCTGCGCCGTACCCTAACCCATACAATAACCTGTATCCTAAGCCTTAACCTAACCCTAACCAATGACCTACACAGTACCCTCACCCGTACCCTAAGCCATACCCTAACCCTAACCCTAACACTAACCCTAACCCTAAACCCTACCCTATGCCGTACCCTCACCCATACCCTATCCCATACCCTAAGCCGTACCCTAACCCTAACACTAACCCTAACCCTAACCCTAACGTTAAACTACCCTTGACTGCTTTTGCCTCCATTAGATTTCCTAAGCACTAGTGTTTTAAGGAACAGGTTAAAAAGAAAATCCTAATGTGATTTTTTTATAATGTGTTTATTCTTTATCTTATCCTAGTGACGAAAATCTTCTCCATGGCTGGACCCTAAATAATATTCCTTTACGTGCTAAGTGGTATCTAGAGAGTGGGATAGGTTTAATAAATACCCTAATCCTAACGTGTACCCTAACCCTAACCCATACCCTAACCCTAATGCGTACCCTAACCCTAACCCAAACCCTAACCCTAACACGTACGCTAATCCTAACCCGTACCCTAAACCAATCCCTAACCCTAAAACTAATCCTAACCCTAACCCTAACCCTAACCCATACGCTACGCCGTACCCTCACCCATACCCTAACCCGTATCCTAAGCCGTACCCTAATCCTAAACCTAACCCTAACCTCTACCCTACGCCGTACCCTCACCCATACCCTAACCCGTACCCAAAGCCTTACCCTAACCCTAACCCTAACCCTCACCCATACCCAACGCCGTAACCTAACCCATATCCTAACCCGTATCCTAAGCCGTACCCTAACCCTAACCAATAACCTACGCAGTACCCTCACCAGTACCCTCACCCGTATCCTAAGCCCTACCCTAACCCTAACCCTAACCCTAACCCTAAACTACCCTTTACTGCTTTTGCCTCCATTAGATTTCCTAAACACTAGTGTTTTAAGGAACAGGTTAAAAAGAAAACCTTATGTGATTTTTTTATAATGTGTTCATTCTTTATCTTATCCTAGTGACTAAAATCTTCTCCATGGCTGAACCCCAAATAATATTCCTTTACGTGCTAAGTGGTATCTAGAGAGTGGGATAGGTTTAATAAATACCCTAATCCTAAAGTGTACCCTAAACCTAACCCATACCCTAACCCTAACGCGTACCCTAACCCTAACCAAAACCCTAACCCGAACACGTATGCTAATCCTAACCCGTACCCTAAACCAATCCCTAACCCTAAAACTAACCCTAACCCTAACCCTAACCCTAACCCATAACCTACACCGTACCCTCACCCGTACCCTAACCCGTACCCTAAGCCGTACCCTAACCCTAACCCTAAACCTAAACCATACGCTACGCCGTACCCTCACCCGTACCCTAACCCGTATCCTAAGCCGTACCCTAACCCTAACCCTAACCCTAAACTATACCCTACGCCGTAACCTCACCCGTACCCTAACCCGTACCCTAAGCCGTACCCTAACCCTAACCCTAACCCTAACCCTAACCCTAACCCATACCGTACGCCATACCCTAACACATACCCTAACCCGTATTCTAAGCCGTACCCTAACCCTAACCAATACCCTATGCAGTATCCTCACCCATACCCTCACCCGTACCCTAAGCCGTACCCTAACCCTAACCCTAACCCTAACCCTAACCCTAAACCCTACCCTATGCCATACCCTCACCTGTACCCTATCCCATAACCTAAGCCGTACAATAACCCTAACACTAACCCTAACCCTAACCCATAACCTACGCCGTACCCTCACCCGTACCCTAACCCGTATCCTAAGACGTACCGTAACCCTAAACAATACCCTACGCAGTATCCTCACCCATACCCTCACCCGTACCCTAAGCCGTACCCTAACCCTAAGCCTAACCCTAACCCTAACCCATGCCCTATGCCATACCCTCACGTGTACCCTATCCCATAACCTAAGCCGTACCCTAACCCTAACACTAACCCTAACCCTAACCCATACGCTACGCCGTACCTTCACCCGTACCCTAACCCGTATCCTAAGCCGTACCCTAACCCTAACCCTAACCCTAACCCTAACCCTAAACCTAACCCTAACCCATACCCTACGCCATACCCTAACCCGTACCCTAACCCGTATCCTAAGCCGTATCCTAACCCTAACCCTAACCCTACGCAGTACCCTCACACGTACCCTCACCCGTACCCTAAGCTGTACCCTAACCCTAACACTAACCCTAACCTATACACTACGCCATACCCTCACCCGTACCCTAACCCGTACCCTAACCCTAACCCTAACCCTAACCCTAACCCTAAACCTAACCCTAACCCATAGCGTACGCGATACCCTAACACGTACCCCAACCCGTATCCTAAGCCGTACCCTAACCCTAACCTATACCCTACGCAGTATCCTCACCCATACCCTCACCCGTACCCTAAGGCATACCCTAACCCTAACCCTAACCCTAAACCTAACCCTAACCCCTACCCTATGCCATACCCTCACCTGTACCCTATCCCATAACCTAAGCCGTACCATAACCCTAACACTAACCCTAACCCTAACCCATAACCTACGCCGTACCCTCACCCGTACCCTAACCCGTATCCTAAGCCGTACCCTAACCCTAACGCTAACCCTAACCCATAACCTACGCCGTACCCTCACCATTACCCTAACACGTACCCTAAGACGTACCGTAACCCTAACCCTAACACTAACCCTAACCCTAACCCACACTCTACGCCGTACCCTAACCCGTACCCTAACACGTATCCTAAGACGTACCCTAACCTTAACCAATACCCTACGCAGTACCCTCACCCGTACCCTCACCCGTACCCTAAGCCATACCCTAACCCTAACCCTAACCCTAACCCTAACCCCTACCCTACGCCGTACCCTCACCCGTACCCTATCCCATACCCTAAGCCGTACCCTAACCCTAACACTAACCCTAACCCTAACCCTAACCCTAAACTACCCTTGATTGCTTTTGCCTCTATTAGATTTCCTAAGCACTAGTGTTTTAAGGAACAGGTTAAAAAGAAAATCCTAATGTGATTTTTTTATAATGTGTTTATTCTTTATCTTATCCTAGTGACGAAAATCTTCTCCATGGCTGGACCCCTAATAATATTCCTTTACGTGCTAAGTGGTATCTAGAGAGTGGGATAGGTTTAATAAATACCCTAATCCTAACGTGTACCCTAACCCTAACCCATACCCTAACCCTAACGCGTACCCTAACCCTAACCCAAAACCTAACCCTAACACGTACTCTAATCCTAACCCGTACCCTAAACCAAACCCTAACCCTAAAACTAACCCTAACCCTAACCCTAACCCTTACCCTACGCCGTACCCTCACCCGTACCCTAACCCGTACCCTAAGACGTACCCTAACCCTAACCCTAACCCATACACTACGCCGTACCCTCACCCGTACCCTAACCCGTATCCTAAGCCGTACACTAACCCTAACCCTAACCCTAACCCTAACCCATACCCTACGCCATACCCTAACCCGTATACTAACCCGTATCCTACGCCATATCCTAACCCTAACCAATACCCTACGCAGTACCCTCACCCGTACCCTCACCCGTACCCTAAGCCGTACCCTAACCCCAACCCTAACCCTAACTCTAACCCTAACACCTACCCTACGCCGTACCCTCACCCGTACCCTATCCCATACGCTAAGCCGTACCCTAATCCTAACACTAACACTAACCCTAACCCTAACCCTAACCCATACCCTACGCCGTACCCTCACCCGTAACCTAACCCGTACCCTAAGCCGTACCCTAACCCTAAACCTAACCTATACACTACGCCGTACCCTCACCCGTACCCTAACCCGTACCCTAAGCCGTACCCTAACTCTAACCCTAACCCTTACCGTAACCCTTACCCATACACTGCGCCGTACCCTAACCCATACAATAACCTGTATCCTAAGCCTTAACCTAACCCTAACCAATGACCTACACAGTACCCTCACCCGTACCCTTAGCCATACCCTAACCCTAACCCTAACACTAACCCTAACCCTAAACCCTACCCTATGCCGTACCCTCACCCATACCCTATCCCATACCCTAAGCCGTACCCTAACCCTAACACTAACCCTAACCCTAACCCTAACCCTAAACTACCCTTGACTGCTTTTGCCTCCATTAGATTTCCAAAGCACTAGCGTTTTAAGGAACAGGTTAAAAAGAAAATCCTAATGTGATTTTTTTATAATGTGTTTATTCTTTATCTTATCCTAGTAACGAAAATCTTCTCCATGGCTGGACCCTAAATAATATTCCTTTACGTGCTAAGTGGTATCTAGAGAGTGGGATAGGTTTAATAAATACCCTAATCCTAACGTGTACCCTAACCCTAACCCACACCCTAACCCTAATGCGTACCCTAACCCTAACCCAAACCCAAACACTAACACGTACGCTAATCCTAACCCGTACCCTAAACCAATACCTAACCCTAAAACTAACCCTAACCCTAACCCTAACCCTAACCCATACGCTACGCCGTACCCTCACCCATACCCTAACCCGTATCCTAAGCCGTACCCTAACCCTAAACCTAACCCTAACCTCTACCCTACGCCGTACCCTCACCCGTACCCTAACCCGTACCCAAAGCCTTACCCAAACCCTAACCCTAACCCTCACCCATACCCAACGCCGTAACCTAACCCATATCCTAACCCGTATCCTAAGCCGTACCCTAACCCTAACCAATAACCTACGCAGTACCCTCACCAGTACCCTCACCCGTATCCTAAGCCCTACCCTAACACTAACCCTAACCCTAACCCTAAACTACCCTTTACTGCTTTTGCCTCCATTAGATTTCCTAAACACTAGTGTTTTAAAGAACAGGTTAAAAAGAAAACCTTATGTGATTTTTTTTATAATGTGTTTATTCTTTATCTTATCCTAGTGACTAAAATCTTCTCCATGGCTGAACCCCAAATAATATGCCTTTACGTGCTAAGTGGTATCTAGAGAGTGGGATAGGTTTAATAAATACCCTAATCCTAACGTGTAACCGAAACCTAACCCATACCCTAACCCTAACGCGTACACTAACCCTAACCAAAACCCTAACCCGAAAAAGTATGCTAATCCTAACCCGTACCCTAAACCAATCCCTAACCCTAAAACTAACCCTAACCCTAACCCTAACCCTAACCCATAACCTACGCCGTACCCTCACCCGTACCCTAACCCGTACCCTAAGCCGTACCCTAACCCTAACCCTAACCCTAACCCATACGCTACGCCGCACCCTCACCCATACCCTAACCCGTATCCTAAGCCGTACCCTAACCCTAACCCTAACCCTAACTGCTACCCTACGCCGTACCCTATCCCATACCCTAAGCGGTACCCTAAACCTAACACTAACCCTAAACCTAACCCTAACCCCTACCCTACGCCGTACCCTCACCGTAACCTATCCCATACCCTAAGCCGTAACCTAACCCTAACACTAACCCTAACCCAAAACCTAACCCCTACCCTACGCCGTACCCTCACCCGTACCCTATCCCATACCGTAAGCCGTACCCTAACCCTAACCCTAACCCTAACCTATACACTACGCCGTACCCTCACCCGTACCCTAACCCGTACCCTAAGCCGTACCCTAACCCTAACCCTAACCCTAACTCTAAACCTAACCCTAACCCTAACCCTAACCCTAACCCGTACCCTAACCCTAACACTAACCCTAACCCTAAACCTAACCCCTACCCTACGCCGTACCCTCACCCGTACCCTATCCCATACCCTAAGCCGTACCCTAACCCTAACCCTAACCCTAACCTATACACTACGCCATACCCTCACCCGTACCCTAACCCGTACCCTAAGCCGTACCCTAACCCTAACCTATACACTACGCCGTACCCTCACCCGTACCCTAACCCGTACCCTAAGCCGTACCCTAAGCCTAACCCTAACCCTAACCCTAACCCTAAACCATACCCTACGCCGTACCCTAACCCGTACCCTAACCCGTATTCTAAGCCGTACCCTAACCATAACCAATACCCTACACAGTACCCTCACCCGTACCCTCTCCCGTACCCTAAGCCATACCCTAACCCTAACCCTAACCCTAACCTATACACTACACCATACCCTCACCCGTACCCTAACCCGTACCCTAAGCCGTACCCTAACCCTAACCCTAACCCTAAACCATACGCTACGCCGTAACCTCACCCGTACACTAACCCGTATCCTAAGCCGTACCCTAACCCTAACCCTAACCCTAACCCTAAACCTAACCCCTAACCTATGCCATACCCTCACCTGTACCCTATCCCATAACCTAAGCCGTACCATAACCCTAACACTAACACTAACCCTAACCCATAACCTACGCCGTACCCTCACCCGTACCCTAACCCGTATCCTAAGCCGTATCCTAACCCTAACCCTAACCCTTACCCATAACCTACGCCGTAACCTCACCCGTACCCTAACCCGTACCCTAAGCCGTACCCTAACCCTAACCCTAACCCTAACCCTAACCCTAACCCTAACCCATACCGTACGCCATACCCTAACACGTACCCTAACCCGTATCCTAAGCCGTACCCTAACCCTAACCAATACTCTACGCAGTACCCTCACCCGTACCCTCACCCGTACCCTAAGCCATACCCTAACCCTAACCCTAACCCTAACCCCTACCCTACGCCGTACCCTCACCCGTACCCTATCCGATACGCTAAGCCGTACCCTAACCCTAACACTAACACTAACCCTAACCCTAACCCATACCCTACGCCGTACCCTCACCCATAACCTAATCCGTACCCTAAGCCGTACCCTAACCCTAACCCTAACCTATACACTACGCCGTACCCTCACCCGTTCCCTAACCCGTACCCTAAGCCATACCCTAACTCTAACCCTAACCCTAACCCTAACCCTTACCCATACCCTGCGCCGTACCCTAATCCATACAATAACCTGTATCCTAAGCCTTAACCTAACCCTAACCAATGACCTACACAGTACCCTCACCCGTACCCTAAGCCATACCCTAACCCTAACCCTAACCCTAACCCTAACCCTAAGCCGTACCCTAACCCTAACCCTAACCTATACACTACGCCGTACCCTCACCCGTTCCCTAACCCGTACCCTAAGCCATACCCTAACTCTAACCCTAACCCTAACCCTAACCCTCACCCATACCCAACGCCGTAACCTAACCCATATCCTAACCCGTATCCTAAGCCGTACCCTAACCCTAACCAATAACCTACGCAGTACCCTCACCAGTAACCTCACCCGTATCCTAAGCCCTACCCTAACCCTAACCCTAACCCTAACCCTAAACTACCCTTTACTGCTTTTGCCTCCATTAGATTTCCTAAACACTAGTGTTTTAAGGAACAGGTTAAAAAGAACACCTTATGTGATTTTTTTATAATGTGTTTATTCTTTATCTTATCCTAGTGACTAAAATCTTCTCCATGGCTGAACCCCAAATAATATTCCTTTACGTGCTAAGTGGTATCTAGAGAGTGGGATAGGTTTAATAAACACCCTAATCCTAACGTGTACCCTAAACCTAACCCATACCCTAACCCTAATGCGTACCCTAACCCTAACCAAAACCCTAACCCAAACAAGTATGCTAATCCTAACCCGTACCCTAAACCAATCCCTAACCCTAAAACTAACCCTAACCCTAACCCTAACCCATAACCTACGCCGTACCCTCACCCGTACGCTAACCCGTATCCTAAGCCGTACCCTAACCCTACCCCTAACCCTAACCCTAACCGCTACCCTACGCCGTACCCTATCTCATAACCTAAGCGGTACCCTAAACCTAACACTAACCCTAAACCTAACCCTAACCCCTACCCTACGCCGTACCCTCACCCGTAACCTATCCCATACCCTAAGCCGTACCCTAACCCTAACACTAACCCTAACCCTAACCCATAACCTACGCCGTACCCTCACCCGTACCCTAACCCGTATCCTAAGCCGTACCCTAACCCTAACCCTAACCCTAACCCTAAACCATAACCTACGCCGTACCCTCACCCGTACCCTAACACGTACCCTAAGACGTACCGTAACCCTAACCTTAACACTAACCCTAACCCTAACCCACACTCTACGCCGTACCCTAACCCGTACCCTAACACGTATCCTAAGCCGTACCCTAACCCTAACCAATACCCTACGCAGTACCCTCACCCGTACCCTAACCCGTACCCTAAGCCGTACCCTAACCCTAACCCTAACCCTAACCTATACACTACGCCATACCCTCACTCGTACCCTAACCCGTACCCTAAGCCGTACCCTAAACCTAACCCTAACCCTAACCCTAACCCATACCGTACGCCATACCCTAACATGTACCCTAACCCATATCCTAAGCCGTACCCTAACCCTAACCAATACCCTATGCAGTATCCTCACCCATACCCTCACCCGTACCCTAAGCCGTACCCTAACCCTAACCCTAACCCTAACCCTAACCCTAAACCCTACCCTATGCCATACCCTCACCTGTACCCTATCCCATAACCTAAGCCGTACCATAACCCTAAAACTAACCCTAACCCTAACCCATAACCTACGCCGTACCCTCACCAGTACCCTAGCCCGTATCCTAAGACGTACCGTAACCCTAACCAATACCCTACGCAGTATCCTCACCCATACCCTCACCCGTACCCTAAGCCGTACCCTAACCCTAACCCTAACCCTAACCCTAACCCATACCCTATGCCATACCCTCACCTGTACCCTATCCCATAACCTAAGCCGTACCCTAACCCTAACACTAACCCTAACCCTAACCCATACGCTACGCCGTACCTTCACCCGTACCCTAACCCGTATCCTAAGCCGTACCCTAAACCTAACCCTAACCCTAACCCTAACCCTAACCCATACCCTACGCCATACCCTAACCCGTACCCTAACCCGTATCCTAAGCCGTATCCTAACCCTAACCAATACCCTACGCAGTACCCTCACCCGTACCCTCACCCGTACACTAAGCCGTACCCTAACCCCAACCCTAACCCTAACTCTAACCCTAACCCCTACCCTACGCCGTACCCTCACCCGTACCCTATCCCATACGCTAAGCCGTACCCTAACCCTAACACTAACACTAACCCTAACCCTAACCCTAACCCTAACCCATACCCTATGCCGTACCCTCACCCGTAACCTAACCCGTACCCTAAGCCGTACCCTAACCCTAACCCTAACCTATACACTATGCCGTAACCTCACCCGTACCCTAACCCGTACCCTAAGCCGTACCCTAACTCTAACCCTAATCCTAACCCTAACCCTTACCCGTACCCTGCGCCGTACCCTAACCCATACAATAACCTGTATCCTAAGCCTTAACCTAACCCTAACCAATGACCTACACAGTACCCTCACCCGTACCCGAAGCCATACTCTAACCCTAACCCTAACACTAACCCTAACCCTAAACCCTACCCTATGCCGTATCCTCACCCATACCCTATCCCATACCCTAAGCCGTACCCTAACCCTAACACTAACCCTAACCCTAACCCTAACACTAAACTACCCTTGACTGCTTTTGCCTCCATTAGATTTCCTAAGCACGAGTGTTTTAAGGAACAGGTTAAAAAGAAAATCCTAATGTGATTTTTTTATAATGTGTTTATTCTTTATCTTATCCTAGTGAGGAAAATCTTCTCCATGGCTGGACCTTAAATAATATTCCTTTACGTGCTAAGTGGTATCTAGAGAGTGGGATAGGTTTAATAAATACCCTAATCCTAACGTGTACCCTAACCCTAACCCACACCCTAACCCTAATGCGTACCCTAACCCTAACCCAAACCCTAACCCGAACACGTATGCGAATCCTAACCCGTACCCTAAACCAATCCCTAACCCTAAAACTAACCCTAACCCTAACCCTAACCCTAACCCATAACCTACACCGTACCCTCACCCGTACCCTAACCCGTACCCTAAGCCGTACCCTAACCCTAACCCTAAACCATATGCTACGCCGTACCCTCACCCGTACCCTAACCCGTATCCTAAGCCGTACCCTAACCCTAACCCTAACCCTAAACTATACCCTACGACGTAACCTCACCCGTACCCTAACCCGTACCCTAAGCCGTACCCTAACCCTAACCCTAACCCTAACCCTAACCCTAACCCACACTCTACGCCGTACCCTAACCCGTACCCTAACACGTATCCTAAGCCGTACCCTAACCCTAACCAATACCCTACGCAGTACCCTCACCCGTACCCTCACCCGTACCCTAAGCCATACCCTAACCATAACCCTAACCCTAACCCTAACCCCTACCCTACGCCGTACCCTCACCCGTACCCTATCCCATACCCTAAGCCGTACCCTAACCCTAACACTAACCCTAACCCTAACCCTAACCCTAAACTACCCTTGATTGCTTTTGCCTCTATTAGATTTCCTAAGCACAAGTGTTTTAAGGATCAGGTTAAAAAGAAAATCCTAATGTGATTTTTTTATAATGTGTTTATTCTTTATCTTATCCTAGTGACTAAAATCTTCTCCATGGCTGGATCCCTAATAATATTCCTTTACGTGCTAAGTGGTATCTAGAGAGTGGGATAGGTTTAATAAATACCCTAATCCTAACGTGTACCCTAACCCTAACCCATACCCTAACCCTAACGCGTACCCTAACCCTAACCCAAAACCTAACCCTAACACGTACGCTAATCCTAACCCGTACCCTAAACCAATCCCTAACCCTAAAACTAACCCTAACCCTAACCCTAACCCTAACCCTTACCCTACGCCGTACCCTCACCCGTACCCTAACCCGTAGCCTAAGACGTACCCTAACCCTAACCCTAACCCATACGCTACGCCGTACCCTCACCCGTACCCTAACCCGTATCCTAAGCCGTACCCTAACCCTAACCCTAACCCTAACCCTAACCCTAACCCATACCCTACGCCATACCCTAACCCGTACCCTAACCCGTATCCTAAGCCATATCCTAACCCTAACCAATACCCTACGCAGTACCCTCACCCGTACACTCACCCGTACCCTAAGCCGTACCCTAACCCCAACCCTAACCCTAACTCTAACCCTAACCCCTACCCTACGCCGTACTCTCACCCGTACACGATCCCATACGCTAAGCCGTACCCTAACGCTAACACTAACCCTAACCCTAACCCTAACCCTAACCCATACCCTACGCCGTACACTCACCCGTAACCTAACCCGTACCCTAAGCCGTACCCTAACCCTAACCCTAACCTATACACTACGCCGTACCCTCACCCGTTCCCTAACCCGTACCCTAAGCCGTACCCTAACTCTAACCCTAACCCTAACCCTAACCCTTACCCATACCCTGCGCCGTACCCTAACCCATACAATAACCTGTATCCTAAGCCTTAACCTAACCCTAACCAATGACCTACACAGTACCCTCACCCGTACCCTAAGCCATACCCTAACCCTAACCCTAACACTAACCCTAACCCTAAACCCTACCCTATGCCGTACCCTCACCCATACCCTATCCCATACCCTAAGCCGTACCCTAACCCTAACACTAACCCTAACCCTAACCCTAAACCTAAACTACCCTTGACTGCTTTTGCCTCCATTAGATTTCCTAAGCACTAGTGTTTTAAGGAACAGGTTAAAAAGAAAATCCTAATGTGATTTTTTTATAATGTGATTATTCTTTATCTTATCCTAGTGACGAAAATATTCTCCATGGCTGGACCCTAAATAATATTCCTTTAAGTGCTAAGTGGTATCTAGAGAGTGGGATAGGTTTAATAAATACCCTAATCCTAACGCGTACCCTAACCCTAACCCATACCCTAACCCTAACGCGTACCCTACCCCTAACCCAAACCCTAACCCTAACACATACGCTAATCCTAACCCGTACCCTAAACCAATCCCTAACCCTAAAACTAACCCTAACCCTAACCCTAACCCATAAGCTACGCCGTACCCTCACCCATACCCTAACCCGTATCCTAAGCCGTACCCTAACCCTAAACCTAACCCTAACCTCTACCCTACGCCGTACCCTCACCCGTACCCTAACCCGTACCCAAAGCCTTACCCTAACCCTAACCCTAACCCTCACCCATACCCAACGCCGTAACCTAACCCATATCCTAACCCGTATCCTAAGCCGTACCCTAACCCTAACCAATAACCTACGCAGTACCCTCACCAGTAACCTCACCCGTATCCTAAGGCCTACCCTAACCCTAACCCTAACCCTAACCCTAAACTACCCTTTACTGCTTTTGCCTCCATTAGATTTCCTAAACACTAGTGTTTTAAGGAACAGGTTAAAAAGAAAACCTCATGTGATTTTTTTATAATGTGTTTATTCTTTATCTTATCCTAGTGACTAAAATCTTCTCCATGGCTGAACCCCAAATAATATTCCTTTACGTGCTAAGTGGTATCTAGAGAGTGGGATAGGTTTAATAAATACCCTAATCCTAACGTGTACCCTAAACCTAACCCATACGCTAACCCTAACGCGTACCGTAACCCTAACCAAAACCCTAACCCGAACAAGTATGCTAATCCTAACCCGTACCCTAAACCAATCCCTAACCCTAAAACTAACCCTAACCCTAACCCTAACCCTAACCCATAACCTACGCCGTACCCTCACCCGTACCCTAACCCGTATCCTAAGCCGTACCCTAACCCTAACCCTAACCCTAACCCTAACCGCTACCCTACGCCGTACCCTATCCCATACCCTAAGCGGTACCCTAAACCTAACACTAACCCTAAACCTAACCCTAACCCCTACCCTACGCCGTACCCTCACCCGTAACCTATCCCATACCCTAAGCCGTACCCTAACCCTAACACTAACCCTAATCCTAAATCTAACACCTACCCTACGTCGTACCCTCACCCGTACCCTATCCCATACCCTAAGCCGTACCCTAACCCTAACCCTAACCCTAACCTATACACTACGCCATACCCTCACTCGTACCCTAACCCGTACCCTAAGCCGTACCCTAACCCTAACCCTAACCTATACACTACGCCGTACCCTCACCCGTACCCTAACCCGTACCCTAAGCCGTACCCTAACCCTAACCCTAACCCTAACCCTAACCCTAACACATACCCTACGCCGTACCCTAACCCGTACCCTAACCCGTATTCTAAGCCGTACCCTAACCATAACCAATACCCTACACAGTACCCTCACCCGTACCCTCACCCGTACCCTAAGCCATACCCTAACCCTAACCCTAACCCTAACCTATACACTACACCATACCCTCACCCGTACCCTAAGCCGTACCCTAACCCTAACCCTAACCCTAAACCATATGCTACGCCGTACCCTCACCCGTACCCTAACCCGTATCCTAAGCCGTACCCTAATCCTAACCCTAACCCTAAACTATACCCTACGCCGTAACCTCACCCGTACCCTAACCCGAACCCTAAGCCGTACCCTAACCCTAACCGTAACCCTAACCCTAACCCTAACCCTAACCCATACCGTACGCCATACCCTAACACGTACCCTAACCCGTATCCTAAGCCGTACCCTAACCCTAACCAATACCCTACGCAGTATCCTCACCCATACCCTCACCCGTACCCTAAGCCGTACCCGAAACCTAACCCTAACCCTAACCCTAACCGTAAACCTAACCCCTACCCTATGCCATACCCTCACCTGTACCCTATCGCATAACCTAAGCCGTACCATAACCCTAACACTAACCCTAACCCTAAACCTTAACCTACGCCGTACCCTCACCCGTACCCTAACCCGTATCCTAAGCCGTACCCTAACCCTAACCCTAACCCTAACCCTAACCCATAACCTACGCCGTACCCTCACCCGTACCCTAACACGTACCCTAAGACGTACCGTAACCCTAACCCTAACACTAACCCTAACCCTAACCCACACTCTACGCAGTACCCTAACCCGTACCCTAACCGTATCCTAAGCCGTACCCTAACCCTAACCAATACCCTACGCATTACCCTCACCCGTACCCTCACCCGTACCCTAAGCCATACCCTAACCCTAACCCTAACCCTAACCCTAACCCCTACCCTACGCCGTACCCTCACCCGTACCCTATCCCATACGCTAAGCCGTACCCTAACCCTAACAGTAACACTAACCCTAACCCTAACCCTAACCTATACCCTACGCCGTACCCTCGCCCATAACCTAATCCATACCCTAAGCCGTACCCTAACCCTAACCCTAACCTATACACTACGCCGTACCCTCACCCGTACCCTAACCCGTACCCTAAGCCGTACCCTAACTCTAACCCTAACCCTAACCCTAACCCTTACCCATACCCTGCGCCGTACCCTAATCAATACAATAACCTGTATCCTAAGCCTTAACCTAACCCTAACCAATGACCTACACAGTACCCTCACCCGTACCCTAAGCCATACCCTAACCCTAACCCTAACACTAACCCTAACCCTAAACCATACCCTATGCCGTACCCTCACCCATACCCTATACCATACCCTAAGCCGTACCCTAACCCTAACCCTAACCCATACGCTACGCCGCACCCTCACCCATACCCTAACCCGTATCCTAAGCTGTACCCTAACCCTAACCCTAACCCTAACTGCTACCCTACGCCGTACCCTATCCCATACCCTAAGCGGTACCCTAAACCTAACACTAACCCTAAACCTAACCCTAACCCCTACCCTACGCCGTACCCTCACCGTAACCTATCCCATACCCTAAGCCGTACCCTAACCCTAACACTAACCCTAACCCAAAACCTAACCCCTACCCTACGCCGTACCCTCACCCGTACCCTATCCCATACCGTAAGCCGTACCCTAACCCTAACCCTAACCCTAACCTATACACTACGCCGTACCCTCACCCGTACCCTAACCCGTACCCTAAGCCGTACCCTAACCCTAACCCTAACCCTAACCCTAACCCTAAACCTAACCCTAACCCTAACCCTAACCCGTACCCTAACCTTAACACTAACCCTAACCCTAACCCTAACCCTACCCTACGCCGTACCCTCACCCGTACCCTATCCGATACGCTAAGCCGTACCCTAACCCTAACACTAACACTAACCCTAACCCTAACCCATACCCTACGCCGTACCCTCACCCATAACCTAATCCGTACCCTAAGCCATACCCTAACCCTAACCCTAACCTATACACTACGCCGTACCCTCACCCGTTCCCTAACCCGTACCCTAAGCCATACCCTAACTCTAACCCTAACCCTAACCCTAACCCTTACCCATACCCTGCGCCGTACCCTAACCCATACAATAACCTGTATCCTAAGCCTTAACCTAACCCTAACCAATGACCTACACAGTACCCTCACCCGTACCCTAAGCCATACCCTAACCCTAACCCTAACACTAACCCTAACCCTAAACCCTACCCTATGCCGTACCCTCACCCATACCCTATCCCATACCCTAAGCCGTACCCTAACCCTAACACTAACCCTAACCCTAACCCTAACCCTAAACTACCCTTGACTGCTTTTGCCTCCATTAGATTTCCTAAGCACTAGTGTTTTAAGGAACAGGTTAAAAAGAAAATCCTAATGTGATTTTTTTATAATGTGTTTATTCTTTATCTTATCCTAGTGACGAAAATATTCTCCATGGCTGGACCCTAAATAATATTCCTTTACGTGCTAAGTGGTATCTAGAGAGTGGGATAGGTTTAATAAATACCCTAATCCTAACGCGTACCCTAACCCTAACCCATACCCTAACCCTAATGCGTACCCTAACCCTAACCCAAACCCTAACCCTAACACGTACGCTAATCCTAACCCGTACCCTAAACCAATCCCTAACCCTAAAACTAACCCTAACCCTAACCCTAACCCTAACCCATACGCTACGCTGTACCCTCACCCATGCCCTAACCCGTATCCTAAGCCGTACCCTAACCCTAAACCTAACCCTAACCTCTACCCTACGCCGTACCCTCACCCGTACCCTAACCCGTTCCCAAAGCCTTACCCTAACCCTAACCCTAACCCTCACCCATACCCAACGCCGTAACCTAACCCATATCCTAACCCGTATCCTAAGCCGTACCCTAACCCTAACCAATAACCTACGCAGTACCCTCACCAGTAACCTCACCCGTATCCTAAGCCCTACCCTAACCCTAACCCTAACCCTAACCCTAAACTACCCTTTACTGCTTTTGCCTCCATTAGATTTCCTAAACACTAGTGTTTTAAGGAACAGGTTAAAAAGAACACCTTATGTGATTTTTTTATAATGTGTTTATTCTTTATCTTATCCTAGTGACTAAAATCGTCTCCATGGCTGAACCCCAAATAATATTCCTTTACGTGCTAAGTGGTATCTAGAGAGTGAGATAGGTTTAATAAACACCCTAATCCTAACGTGTACCCTAAACCTAACCCATACCCTAACCCTAACGCGTACCCTAACCCTAACCAAAACCCTAACCCAAACAAGCATGCTAATCCTAACCCGTACCCTAAACCAATCCCTAACCCTAAAACTAACCCTAACCCTAACCCTAACCCTAACCCATAACCTACGCCGTACCCTCACCCGTACGCTAACCCGTATCCTAAGCCGTACCCTAACCCTACCCCTAACCCTAACACTAACCGCTACCCTACGCCGTACCCTATCTCATAACCTAAGCGGTACCCTAAACCTAACACTAACCCTAAACCTAACCCTAACCCCTACCCTACGCCGTACCCTCACCCGTAACCTATCCCATACCCTAAGCCGTACCCTAACCCTAACACTAACCCTAACCCTAACCCATAACCTACGCCGTACCCTCACCCGTACCCTAACCCGTATCCTAAGCCGTACCCTAACCCTAACCCTAACCCTAACCCTAAACCATAACCTACGCCGTACCCTCACCCGTACCCTAACACGTACCCTAAGACGTACCGTAACCCTAACCTTAACACTAACCCTAACCCTAACCCACACTCTACGCCGTACCCTAACCCGTACCCTAACACGTATCCTAAGCCGTACCCTAACCCTAACCAATACCCTACGCAGTACCCTCACCCGTACCCTCACCCGTACCCTAAGCCATACCCTCACCCTAACCCTAACCCTAACCCTAACCCCTACCCTACGCCGTACCCTCACCCGTACCCTATCCCATACGCTAAGCCGTACCCTAACCCTAACACTAACACTAACCCTAACCCTAACCCTCACCCATACCCTACGCCGTACCCTCACCCGTAACCTAACCCGTACCCTAAGCCGTACCCTAACCCTAACCCTAACCTATACACTACGCCGTACCCTCACCCGTTCCCTAACCCGTACCCTAAGCCGTACCCTAACTCTATCCCTAACCCTAACCGTAACCCTTACCCATACCCTGCGCCGTACCCTAACCCATACAATAACCTGTATCCTAAGCCTTAACCTAACCCTAACCAATGACCTACACAGTACCCTCACCCGTACCCTAAGCCATACCCTAACCCTAACCCTAACACTAACCCTAACCCTAAACCATACCCTATGCCGTACCCTCACCCATACCCTATCCCATACCCTAAGCCGTACCCTAACCCTAACCCTAACCCATACGCTACGCCGCACCCTCACCCATACCCTAACCCGTATCCTAAGCTGTACCCTAACCCTAACCCTAACCCTAACTGCTACCCTACGCCGTACCCTATCCCATACCCTAAGCGGTACCCTAAACCTAACACTAACCCTAAACCTAACCCTAACCCCTACCCTACGCCGTACCCTCACCGTAACCTATCCCATACCCTAAGCCGTACCCTAACCCTAACACTAACCCTAACCCAAAACCTAACCCCTACCCTACGCCGTACCCTCACCTGTACCCTATCCCATACCGTAAGCCGTACCCTAACCCTAACCCTAACCCTAACCTATACACTACGCCGTACCCTCACCCGTACCCTAACCCGTACCCTAAGCCGTACCCTAACCCTAACCCTAACCCTAACCCTAACCCTAAACCTAACCCTAACCCTAACCCTAACCCGTACCCTAACCTTAACACTAACCCTAACCCTAACCCTAACCCTACCCTACGCCGTACCCTCACCCGTACCCTATCCGATACGCTAAGCCGTACCCTAACCCTAACACTAACACTAACCCTAACCCTAACCCATACCCTACGCCGTACCCTCACCCATAACCTAATCCGTACCCTAAGCCATACCCTAACCCTAACCCTAACCTATACACTACGCCGTACCCTCACCCGTTCCCTAACCCGTACCCTAAGCCATACCCTAACTCTAACCCTACCCCTAACCCTAACCCTTACCCATACCCTGCGCCGTACCCTAACCCATACAATAACCTGTATCCTAAGCCTTAACCTAACCCTAACCAATGACCTACACAGTACCCTCACCCGTACCCTAAGCCATACCCTAACCCTAACCCTAACACTAACCCTAACCCTAAACCCTACCCTATGCCGTACCCTCACCCATACCCTATCCCATACCCTAAGCCGTACCCTAACCCTAACACTAACCCTAACCCTAACCCTAACCCTAAACTACCCTTGACTGCTTTTGCCTCCATTAGATTTCCTAAGCACTAGTGTTTTAAGGAACAGGTTAAAAAGAAAATCCTAATGTGATTTTTTTATAATGTGTTTATTCTTTATCTTATCCTAGTGACGAAAATATTCTCCATGGCTGGACCCTAAATAATATTCCTTTACGTGCTAAGTGGTATCTAGAGAGTGGGATAGGTTTAATAAATACCCTAATCCTAACGCGTACCCTAACCCTAACCCATACCCTAACCCTAATGCGTACCCTAACCCTAACCCAAACCCTAACCCTAACACGTACGCTAATCCTAACCCGTACCCTAAACCAATCCCTAACCCTAAAACTAACCCTAACCCTAACCCTAACCCTAACCCATACGCTACGCTGTACCCTCACCCATGCCCTAACCCGTATCCTAAGCCGTACCCTAACCCTAAACCTAACCCTAACCTCTACCCTACGCCGTACCCTCACCCGTACCCTAACCCGTTCCCAAAGCCTTACCCTAACCCTAACCCTAACCCTCACCCATACCCAACGCCGTAACCTAACCCATATCCTAACCCGTATCCTAAGCCGTACCCTAACCCTAACCAATAACCTACGCAGTACCCTCACCAGTAACCTCACCCGTATCCTAAGCCCTACCCTAACCCTAACCCTAACCCTAACCCTAAACTACCCTTTACTGCTTTTGCCTCCATTAGATTTCCTAAACACTAGTGTTTTAAGGAACAGGTTAAAAAGAACACCTTATGTGATTTTTTTATAATGTGTTTATTCTTTATCTTATCCTAGTGACTAAAATCGTCTCCATGGCTGAACCCCAAATAATATTCCTTTACGTGCTAAGTGGTATCTAGAGAGTGAGATAGGTTTAATAAACACCCTAATCCTAACGTGTACCCTAAACCTAACCCATACCCTAACCCTAACGCGTACCCTAACCCTAACCAAAACCCTAACCCAAACAAGCATGCTAATCCTAACCCGTACCCTAAACCAATCCCTAACCCTAAAACTAACCCTAACCCTAACCCTAACCCTAACCCATAACCTACGCCGTACCCTCACCCGTACGCTAACCCGTATCCTAAGCCGTACCCTAACCCTACCCCTAACCCTAACACTAACCGCTACCCTACGCCGTACCCTATCTCATAACCTAAGCGGTACCCTAAACCTAACACTAACCCTAAACCTAACCCTAACCCCTACCCTACGCCGTACCCTCACCCGTAACCTATCCCATACCCTAAGCCGTACCCTAACCCTAACACTAACCCTAACCCTAACCCATAACCTACGCCGTACCCTCACCCGTACCCTAACCCGTATCCTAAGCCGTACCCTAACCCTAACCCTAACCCTAACCCTAAACCATAACCTACGCCGTACCCTCACCCGTACCCTAACACGTACCCTAAGACGTACCGTAACCCTAACCTTAACACTAACCCTAACCCTAACCCACACTCTACGCCGTACCCTAACCCGTACCCTAACACGTATCCTAAGCCGTACCCTAACCCTAACCAATACCCTACGCAGTACCCTCACCCGTACCCTCACCCGTACCCTAAGCCATACCCTCACCCTAACCCTAACCCCTACCCTACGCCGTACCCTCACCCGTACCCTATCCCATACGCTAAGCCGTACCCTAACCCTAACACTAACACTAACCCTAACCCTAACCCTCACCCATACCCTACGCCGTACCCTCACCCGTAACCTAACCCGTACCCTAAGCCGTACCCTAACCCTAACCCTAACCTATACACTACGCCGTACCCTCACCCGTTCCCTAACCCGTACCCTAAGCCGTACCCTAACTCTATCCCTAACCCTAACCGTAACCCTTACCCATACCCTGCGCCGTACCCTAACACATACAATAACCTGTATCCTAAGCCTTAACCTAACCCTAACCAATGACCTACACAGTACCCTCACCCGTACCCTAAGCCATACCCTAACCCTAACCCTAACACTAACCCTAACCCTAAACCCTACCCTATGCCGTACCCTCACCCATACCCTATCCCATACCCTAAGCCGTACCCTAACCCTAACACTAACCCTAACCCTAACCCTAACGTTAAACTACCCTTGACTGCTTTTGCCTCCATTAGATTTCCTAAACACTAGTGTTTTAAGGAACAGGTTAAAAAGAAAACCTTATGTGATTTTTTTATAATGTGTTCATTCTTTATCTTATCCTAGTGACTAAAATCGTCTCCATGGCTGAACCCCAAATAATATTCCTTTACGTGCTAAGTGGTATCTAGAGAGTGGGATAGGTTTAATAAATACCCTAATCCTAAAGTGTACCCTAAACCTAACCCATACCCTAACCCTAACGCGTACCCTAACCCTAACCAAAACCCTAACCCGAACACGTATGCTAATCCTAACCCGTACCCTAAACCAATCCCTAACCCTAAAACTAACCCTAACCCTAACCCTAACCCTAACCCATAACCTACACCGTACCCTCACCCGTACCCTAACCCGTACCCTAAGCCGTACCCTAACCCTAACCCTAACCCTAAACCATAAGCTACGCCGTACCCTCACCCGTACCCTAACCCGTATCCTAAGCCGTACCCTAACCCTAACCCTAACCCTAAACTATACCCTACGCCGTAACCTCACCCGTACCCTAACCCGTACCCTAAGCCGTACCCTAACCCTAACCCTAACCCTAACCTATACACTACGCCATACCCTCACTCGTACCCTAACCCGTACCCTAAGCCGTACCCTAAACCTAACCCTAACCCTAACCCTAACCCATACCGTACGCCATACCCTAACATGTACCCTAACCCATATCCTAAGCCGTACCCTAACCCTAACCAATACCCTATGCAGTATCCTCACCCATACCCTCACCCGTACCCTAAGCCGTACCCTAACCCTAACCCTAACCCTAACCCTAACCCTAAACCCTACCCTATTCCATACCCTCACCTGTACCCTATCCCATAACCTAAGCCGTACCATAACCCTAAAACTAACCCTAACCCTAACCCATAACCTACGCCGTACCCTCACCAGTACCCTAGCCCGTATCCTAAGACGTACCGTAACCCTAACCAATACCCTACGCAGTATCCTCACCCATACCCTCACCCGTACCCTAAGCCGTACCCTAACCCTAACCCTAACCCTAACCCTAACCCATACCCTATGCCATACCCTCACCTGTACCCTATCCCATAACCTAAGCCGTACCCTAACCCTAACCCTAACCCTAACCCTAACCCATACGCTACGCCGTACCTTCACCCGTACCCTAACCCGTATCCTAAGCCGTACCCTAAACCTAACCCTAACCCTAACCCTAACCCTAACCCATACCCTACGCCATACCCTAACCCGTACCCTAACCCGTATCCTAAGCCGTATCCTAACCCTAACCAATACCCTACGCAGTACCCTCACCCGTACCCTCACCCGTACACTAAGCCGTACCCTAACCCCAACCCTAACCCTAACTCTAACCCTAACCCCTACCCTACGCCGTACCCTCACCCGTACCCTATCCCATACGCTAAGCCGTACCCTAACCCTAACACTAACACTAACCCTAACCCTAACCCTAACCCTAACCCATACCCTATGCCGTACCCTCACCCGTAACCTAACCCGTACCCTAAGCCGTACCCTAACCCTAACCCTAACCTATACACTATGCCGTAACCTCACCCGTACCCTAACCCGTACCCTAAGCCGTACCCTAACTCTAACCCTAATCCTAACCCTAACCCTTACCCGTACCCTGCGCCGTACCCTAACCCATACAATAACCTGTATCCTAAGCCTTAACCTAACCCTAACCAATGACCTACACAGTACCCTCACCCGTACCCGAAGCCATACTCTAACCCTAACCCTAACACTAACCCTAACCCTAAACCCTACCCTATGCCGTATCCTCACCCATACCCTATCCCATACCCTAAGCCGTACCCTAACCCTAACACTAACCCTAACCCTAACCCTAACACTAAACTACCCTTGACTGCTTTTGCCTCCATTAGATTTCCTAAGCACGAGTGTTTTAAGGAACAGGTTAAAAAGAAAATCCTAATGTGATTTTTTTATAATGTGTTTATTCTTTATCTTATCCTAGTGAGGAAAATCTTCTCCATGGCTGGACCCTAAATAATATTCCTTTACGTGCTAAGTGGTATCTAGAGAGTGGGATAGGTTTAATAAATACCCTAATCCTAACGTGTACCCTAACCCTAACCCACACCCTAACCCTAATGCGTACCCTAACCCTAACCCAAACCCTAACCCGAACACGTATGCGAATCCTAACCCGTACCCTAAACCAATCCCTAACCCTAAAACTAACCCTAACCCTAACCCTAACCCTAACCCATAACCTACACCGTACCCTCACCCGTACCCTAACCCGTACCCTAAGCCGTACCCTAACCCTAACCCTAAACCATATGCTACGCCGTACCCTCACCCGTACCCTAAGCCGTACCCTAACCCTAACCCTAACCCTAAACTATACCCTACGACGTAACCTCACCCGTACCCTAACCTGTACCCTAAGCCGTACCCTAACCCTAACCCTAACCCTAACCCTAACCCTAACCCACACTCTACGCCGTACCCTAACCCGTACCCTAACACGTATCCTAAGCCGTACCCTAACCCTAACCAATACCCTACGCAGTACCCTCACCCGTACCCTCACCCGTACCCTAAGCCATACCCTAACCATAACCCTAACCCTAACCCTAATCCCTACCCTACGCCGTACCCTCACCCGTACCCTATCCCATACCCTAAGCCGTACCCTAACCCTAACACTAACCCTAACCCTAACCCTAACCCTAAACTACCCTTGATTGCTTTTGCCTCTATTAGATTTCCTAAGCACAAGTGTTTTAAGGATCAGGTTAAAAAGAAAATCCTAATGTGATTTTTTTATAATGTGTTTATTCTTTATCTTATCCTAGTGACTAAAATCTTCTCCATGGCTGGATCCCTAGTAATATTCCTTTACGTGCTAAGTGGTATCTAGAGAGTGGGATAGGTTTAATAAATACCCTAATCCTAACGTGTACCCTAACCCTAACCCATACCCTAACCCTAACGCGTACCCTAACCCTAACCCAAAACCTAACCCTAACACGTACGCTAATCCTAACCCGTACCCTAAACCAATCCCTAACCCTAAAACTAACCCTAACCCTAACCCTAACCCTAACCCTTACCCTACGCCGTACCCTCACCCGTACCCTAACCCGTAGCCTAAGACGTACCCTAACCCTAACCCTAACCCATACGCTACGCCGTACCCTCACCCGTACCCTAACCCGTATCCTAAGCCGTACCCTAACCCTAACCCTAACCCTAACCCTAACCCTAACCCATACCCTACGCCATACCCTAACCCGTACCCTAACCCGTATCCTAAGCCATATCCTAACCCTAACCAATACCCTACGCAGTACCCTCACCCGTACCCTCACCCGTACCCTAAGCCGTACCCTAACCCCAACCCTAACCCTAACTCTAACCCTAACCCCTACCCTACGCCGTACTCTCACCCGTACACTATCCCATACGCTAAGCCGTACCCTAACGCTAACACTAACCCTAACCCTAACCCTAACCCTAACCCATACCCTACGCCGTACACTCACCCGTAACCTAACCCGTACCCTAAGCCGTACCCTAACCCTAACCCTAACCTATACACTACGCCGTACCCTCACCCGTTCCCTAACCCGTACCCTAAGCCGTACCCTAACTCTAACCCTAACCCTAACCCTAACCCATACCCATACCCTGCGCCGTACCCTAACCCATACAATAACCTGTATCCTAAGCCTTAACCTAACCCTAACCAATGACCTACACAGTACCCTCACCCGTACCCTAAGCCATACCCTAACCCTAACCCTAACACTAACCCTAACCCTAAACCCTACCCTATGCCGTACCCTCACCCATACCCTATCCCATACCCTAAGCCGTACCCTAACCCTAACACTAACCCTAACCCTAACCCTAAACCTAAACTACCCTTGACTGCTTTTGCCTCCATTAGATTTCCTAAGCACTAGAGTTTTAAGGAACAGGTTAAAAAGAAAATCCTAATGTGATTTTTTTATAATGTGATTATTCTTTATCTTATCCTAGTGACGAAAATATTCTCCATGGCTGGACCCTAAATAATATTCCTTTAAGTGCTAAGTGGTATCTAGAGAGTGGGATAGGTTTAATAAATACCCTAATCCTAACGCGTACCCTAACCCTAACCCATACCCTAACCCTAACGCGTACCCTACCCCTAACCCAAACCCTAACCCTAACACATACGCTAATCCTAACCCGTACCCTAAACCAATCCCTAACCCTAAAACTAACCCTAACCCTAACCCTAACCCATACGCTACGCCGTACCCTCACCCATACCCTAACCCGTATCCAAAGCCGTACCCTAACCCTAAACCTAACCCTAACCTCTACCCTACGCCGTACCCTCACCCGTACCCTAACCCGTACCCAAAGCCTTACCCTAACCCTAACCCTAACCCTCACCCATACCCAACGCCGTAACCTAACCCATATCCTAACCCGTATCCTAAGCCGTACCCTAACCCTAACCAATAACCTACGCAGTACCCTCACCAGTAACCTCACCCGTATCCTAAGCCCTACCCTAACCCTAACCCTAACCCTAACCCTAAACTACCCTTTACTGCTTTTGCCTCCATTAGATTTCCTAAACACTAGTGTTTTAAGGAACAGGTTAAAAAGAAAACCTCATGTGATTTTTTTATAATGTGTTTATTCTTTATCTTATCCTAGTGACTAAAATTTTCTCCATGGCTGAACCCCAAATAATATTCCTTTACGTGCTAAGTGGTATCTAGAGAGTGGGATAGGTTTAATAAATACCCTAATCCTAACGTGTACCCTAAACCTAACCCATACCCTAACCCTAACGTGTACCGTAACCCTAACCAAAACCCTAACCCGAACAAGTATGCTAATCCTAACCCGTACCCTAAACCAATCCCTAACCCTAAAACTAACCCTAACCCTAACCCTAAGCCTAACCCATAACCTACGCCGTACCCTCACCCGTACCCTAACCCGTATCCTAAGCCGTACCCTAACCCTAACCCTAACCCTAACCCTAACCGCTACCCTATGCCGTACCCTATCCCATACCCTAAGCGGTACCCTAAACCTAACACTAACCCTAAACCTAACCCTAACCCCTACCCTACGCCGTACCCTCACCCGTAACCTATCCCATACCCTAAGCCGTACCCTAACCCTAACCCTAACCCTAACCCTAAATCTAACACCTACCCTACGTCGTACCCTCACCCGTACCCTATCCCATACCCTAAGCCGTACCCTAACCCTAACCCTAACCCTAACCTATACACTACGCCATACCCTCACTCGTACCCTAACCCGTACCCTAAGCCGTACCCTAACCCTAACCCTAACCTATACACTACGCCGTACCCTCACCCGTACCCTAACCCGTACCCTAAGCCGTACCCTAACCCTAACCCTAACCCTAACCCTAACCCTAACACATACCCTACGCCGTACCCTAACCCGTACCCTAACCCGTATTCTAAGCCGTACCCTAACCATAACCAATACCCTACACAGTACCCTCACCCGTACCCTCACCCGTACCCTAAGCCATACCCTAACCCTAACCCTAACCCTAACCTATACACTACACCATACCCTCACCCGTACCCTAACCCGTACCCTAAGCCGTACCCTAACCCTAACCCTAACCCTAAACCATACGCTACGCCGTACCCTCACCCGTACCCTAACCCGTATCCTAAGCCGTACCCTAATCCTAACCCTAACCCTAAACTATACCCTACGCCGTAACCTCACCCGTACCCTAACCCGAACCCTAAGCCGTACCCTAACCCTAACCGTAACCCTAACCCTAACCCTAACCCTAACCCATACCGTACGCCATACCCTAACACGTACCCTAACCCGTATCCTAAGCCGTACCCTAACCCTAACCAATACCCTACGCAGTATCCTCACCCATACCCTCACCCGTACCCTAAGCCGTACCCTAAACCTAACCCTAACCCTAACCCTAACCGTAAACCTAACCCCTACCCTATGCCATACCCTCACCTGTACCCTATCGCATAACCTAAGCCGTACCATAACCCTAACACTAACCCTAACCCTAAACCTTAACCTACGCCGTACCCTCACCCGTACCCTAACCCGTATCCTAAGCCGTACCCTAACCCTAACCCTAACCCTAACCCTAACCCATAACCTACGCCATACCCTCACCTGTACCCTAACACGTACCCTAAGACGTACCGTAACCCTAACCCTAACACTAACCCTAACCCTAACCCACACTCTACGCCGTACCCTAACCCGTACCCTAACCCGTATCTTAAGCCGTACCCTAACCCTAACCAATACCCTACGCATTACCCTCACCCGTACCCTCACCCGTACCCTAAGCCATACCCTAACCCTAACCCTAACCCTAACCCTAACCCCTACCCTACGCCGTACCCTCACCCGTACCCTATCCCATACGCTAAGCCGTACCCTAACCCTAACAGTAACACTAACCCTAACCCTAACCCTAACCTATACCCTACGCCGTACCCTCGCCCATAACCTAATCCGTACCCTAAGCCGTACCCTAACCCTAACCCTAACCTATACACTACGCCGTACCCTCACCCGTACCCTAACCCGTACCCTAAGCCGTACCCTAACTCTAACCCTAACCCTAACCCTAACCCTTACCCATACCCTGCGCCGTACCCTAATCAATACAATAACCTGTATCCTAAGCCTTAACCTAACCCTAACCAATGACCTACACAGTACCCTCCCCCGTACCCTAAGCCATACCCTAACCCTAACCCTAACACTAACCCTAACCCAAACCCTACCCTATGCCGTACCCTCACCCATACCCTATACCATACCCTAAGCCGTACCCTAACCCTAACACTAACCCTAACCCTAACCCTAACCCTAACCCTAAACTTCCCTTGACTGCTTTTGCCTCCATTAGATTTCCTAAGCACTAGTGTTTTAAGGAACATGTTAAAAAGAAAATCCTAATGTGATTTTTTTATAATGTGTTTATTCTTTATCTTATCCTAGTGACGAAAATCTTCTCCATGGCTGGACCCTAAATAATATTCCTTTACGTGCTAAGTGGTATCTAGAGAGTGGGATAGGTTTAATAAATACCCTAATCCTAACGTGTACCCTAACCCTAACCCACACCCTAACCCTAATGCGTACCCTAACCCTAACCCAAACCCTAACCCTAACACGTACGCTAATCCTAACCCGTACCCTAAACCAATCCCTAACCCTAAAACTAACCCTAACCCTAACCCTAACCCTAACCCATACGCTACGCCGTACCCTCACATATACCCTAACCCGTATCCTAAACCGTACCCTAATCCTAAACCTAACCCTGACCTCTACCCTACGCCGTACCCTCACCCGTACCCTAACCCGTACCCAAAGCCTTACCCTAACCCTAACCCTAACCCTAACCCTAACCCATACCGTACGCCATACCCTAACATGTACCCTAACCCATATCCTAAGCCGTACCCTAACCCTAACCAATACCCTATGCAGTATCCTCACCCATACCCTCACCCGTACCCTAAGCCGTACCCTAACCCTAACCCTAACCCTAAACCTAACCCTAACCTCTACCCTACGCCGTACCCTCACCCGTATCCTAACCCGTACCCTAAGCCGTACCCTAACCCTAACCCTAACCCTAACCCATACGCTACGCCGCACCCTCAGCCGTACCCTAACCCGTATCCTAAGCCGTACCCTAACCCTAACCCTAACCCTAACCGCTACCCTACGCCGTACCCTATCCCATACCCTAAGCGGTACCCTAAACCTAACACTAACCCTAAACCTACCCCTAACCCCTACCCTATGCCGTACCCTCACCCGTAACCTATCCCATACCCTAAGCCGTACCCTAACCCTAACACTAACCCTAACCCTAAACCTAACCCCTACCCTACGCCGTACCCTCACCCGTACCCTATCCCATACCCTAAGCCGTACCCTAACCCTAACCCTAACCCTAACCTATACACTACGCCGTACCCTCACCCGTACCCTAACCCGTACCCTAAGCCGTACCCTAACCCTAACCCTAACCCTAACCCTAACCCGAACCCATACCCTACGCCGTACCCTAAACCGTACCCTAACCCGTATTCTAAGCCGTACCCTAACCATAACCAATACCCTACACAGTACCCTCACCCGTACCCTCACCCGTACTCTAAGCCATACCCTAACCCTAACCCTAACCCTAACCTATACACTACTCCATACTCTCACCCGTACCCTAACCCGTACCCTAAGGCGTACCCTAACCCTAACCCTAACCCTAAACTATACCCTACGCCGTAACCTCACCCGTACCCTTACCCGTACCCTAAGCCGTACCCTAACCCTAACCCTAACCCTAACCCTAACCCTAACCCATAGCGTACGCCATACCCTAACACGTACCCTAACCCGTATCCTAAGCCGTACCCTAGCCCTAACCAATACCCTACGCAGTATCCTCACCCATACCCTCACCCGTACCCTAAGCCGTACCCTAACCCTAACCCTAACCCTAAACCTAACCCTAACCCCTACCCTATGCCATACCCTCACCTGTACCCTATCCCATAACCTAAGCCGTACCCTAACCCTAACCCTAACCCTCACCCTAACCCATAACCTACGCCGTACCCTCACCCGTACCCTAACCCGTATCCTAAGCCGTACCCTAACCCTAACCCTAACCCTAACCCTAACCCATAACATACGCCGTACCCTCACCCGTACCCTAACACGTACCCTAAGACGTACCGTAACCCTAACCCTAACACTAACCCTAACCCTAACTCACACTCTACGCCGTACCCTAACCCGTACCCTAACACGTATCCTAAGCCATAACCTAACCCAAACCAATACCCTACGCAGTACCCTCACCCGTACCCTCACCCGTACCCTAAGACATACCCTAACCATAACCCTAACCCTAACCCTAACCCCTACCCTAAGCCGTACCCTAACCCTAACCCTAACCCATACCCTAAGCCGTACCCTAACCCTAACACTAACCTTAACCCTAACCCTAACCCTAAACTACCCTTGATTGCTTTTGCCTCTATTAGATTTCCTAAGCACTAGTGTTTTAAGGAACAGGTTAAAAAGAAAATCCTAATGTGATTTTTTTATAATGTGTTTATTCTTTATCTTATCCTAGTGACTAAAATCTTCTCCATGGCTGGATCCCTAATAATATTCCTTTACGTGCTAAGTGGTATCTAGAGAGTGGGATAGGTTTAATAAATACCCTAATCCTAACGTGTACCCTAACCCTAACCCTAATGCGTACCCTAACCCTAACCCAAACCCTAACCCTAACACGTACGCTAATCCTAACCCGTACCCTAAACCAATCCCTAACCCTAAAACTAACCCTAACCCTAACCCTAACCCTAACCCATATGCTACGCCGTACCCTCACCCATACCCTAACCCGTATCCTAAGCCGTACCCTAACCCTAAACCTAACCCTAACCTCTACCCTACGCCATACCCTCACCCGTACCCTAACCCGTACCCAAAGCCTTACCCTAACCCTAACCCTAACCCTCACCCATACCCAAGGCCGTAACCTAACCCATATCCTAACCCGTATCCTAAGCCGTACCCTAACCCTAACCAATAACCTACGCAGTACCCTCACCAGTACCCTCACCGGTATCCTAAGCCCTACCCTAAACCTAACCCTAACCCTAACCCTAAACTACCCTTTACTGCTTTTGCCTCCATTAGATTTCCTAAACACTAGTGTTTTAAGGAACAGGTTAAAAAGCAAACTTTATGTGATTTTTTTATAATGTGTTTATTCTTTATCTTATCCTAGTGACTAAAATCTTCTCCATGGCTGAACCCCAAATAATATTCCTTTACGTGCTAAGTGGTATCTAGAGAGTGGGAAAGGTTTAATAAATACCCTAATCCTAAAGTGTACCCTAAACCTAACCCATACCCTAACCCTAACGCGTACCCTAACCCTAACCAAAACCCTAACCCGAACACGTATGCTAATCCTAACCCGTACCCTAAACCAATCCCTAACCCTAAAACTAACCCTAACCCTAACCCTAACCCTAACCCATAACCTACACCGTACCCTCACCCGTACCCTAACCCGTACCCTAAGCCGTACCCTAACCCTAACCCTAAACCATATGCTACGCCGTACCCTCACCCGTACCCTAACCCGTATCCTAAGCCGTACCTTAACCCTAACCCTAACCCTAACCCTAACCCTAACCCTAACCCTAACCCATACCGTACGCCATACCCTAACACGTACCCTAACCCGTATCCTAAGCCGTACCCTAACCCTAACCCTAACCCTAACCCTAACCCTAACCCTAACCCTAACCCATACCGTACGCCATACCCTAACACGTACCCTAACCCGTATCCTAAGCCGTACCCTAACCCTAACCAATACCCTACGCAGTATCCTCACCCATAGCCTCACATGTACCCTAAGCCGTACTCTAACCCTAACCCTAACCCTAACCCTAACCCTAACCCCTACCCTATGCCATACCCTCACCTGTACCCTATCCCATAACCTAAGCCGTACCATAACCCTAACACTAACCCTAACCCTAACCCATAACCTACGCCGTACCCTCACCCGTACCCTAACCCGTATCCTAAGCCGTACCGTAACCCTAACCCTAACCCTAACCCTAACCCTAACCCATACCCTACGCCATACCCTAACCCGTACCCTAACCCGTATCCTAAGCCGTACCCTAACCCTAAACCTAACCCTAACCTCTACCCTACGCCGTACCCTCACCCGTATCCTAACCCGTACCCTAAGCCGTACCCTAACCCTAACCCTAACCCTAACCCATACGCTACGCCGCACCCTCAGCCGTACCCTAACCCGTATCGTAAGCCGTACCCTAACCCTAACCCTAACCCTAACCGCTACCCTACGCCGTACCATATCCCATATCCTAAGCGGTACCCTAAACCTAACACTAACCCTAAACCTAACCCTAACCCCTACCCTATGCCGTACCCTCACCCGTAACCTATCCCATACCCTAAGCCGTACCCTAACCTTAACACTAACCCTAACCCTAAACCTAACCCCTACCCTACGCCGTACCCTCACCCGTACCCTATCCCATACCCTAAGCCGTACCCTAACCCTAACCCTAACCCTAACCTATACACTACGCCGTACCCTCACCCGTACCCTAACCCGTACCCTAAGCCGTACCCTAACCCTAACCCTAACCCTAACCCTAACCCTAACCCATACCCTACGCCGTACCCTAAACCGTACCCTAACCCGTATTCTAAGCCGTACCCTAACCATAACCAATACCCTACACAGTACCCTCACCCGTACCCTCACCCGTACTCTAAGCCATACCCTAACCCTAACCCTAACCCTAACCTATACACTACTCCATACTCTCACCCGTACCCTAACCCGTACCCTAAGCCGTACCCTAACCCTAACCCTAACCCTAAACTATACCCTACGCCGTAACCTCAGCCGTACCCTAACCCGTACCCTAAGCCGTACCCTAACCCTAACCCTAACCCTAACACTAACCCTAACCCATAGCGTACGCCATACCCTAACACGTACCCTAACCCGTATCCTAAGCCGTACCCTAACCCTAACCAATACCCTACGCAGTATCCTCACCCATACCCTCACCCGTACCCTAAGCCGTACCCTAACCCTAACCCTAACCCTAAACCTAACCCTAACCCCTACCCTATGCCATACCCTCACCTGTACCCTATCCCATAACCTAAGCCGTACCCTAACCCTAACCCTAACCCTAACCCTAACCCATAACCTACGCCGTACCCTCACCCGTACCCTAACCCGTATCCTAAGCCGTACCCTAACCCTAACCCTAACCCTAACCCTAACCCATAACATACGCCGTACCCTCACCCGTACCCTAACACGTACCCTAAGACGTACCGTAACCCTAACCCTAACACTAACCCTAACCCTAACCCACACTCTACGCCGTACCCTAACCCGTACCCTAACACGTATCCTAAGCCATAACCTAACCCAAACCAATACCCTACGCAGTACCCTCACCCGTACCCTCACCCGTACCCTAAGCCATACCCTAACCATAACCCTAACCCTAACCCTAACCCCTACCCTACGCCGTACCCTCACCCGTACCCTATCCCATACCCTAAGCCGTACCCTAACCCTAACACTAACCCTAACCCTAACCCTAACCCTAAACTACCCTTGATTGCTTTTGCCTCTATTAGATTTCCTAAGCACTAGTGTTTTAAGGAACAGGTTAAAAAGAAAATCCTAATGTGATTTTTTTATAATGTGTTTATTCTTTATCTTATCCTAGTGACTAAAATCTTCTCCATTGCTGGATCCCTAATAATATTCCTTTACGTGCTAAGTGGTATCTAGAGAGTGGGATAGGTTTAATAAATACCCTAATCCTAACGTTTACCCTAACCCTAACCCATACCCTAACCCTAACGCGTACCCTAACCCTAACCCAAAACCTAACCCTAACACGTATGCTAATCCTAACCCATACCCTAAACCAATCCCTAACCCTAAAACTAACCCTAACCCTAACCATAACCCTAACCCTTACCCAACGACGTACCCTCACCCGTACACTAACCCGTACCCTAAGACGTACCCTAACCCTAACCCTAACCCATATGCTACGCCGTACCCTCACCCGTACCCTAACCCGTATCCTAAGCCGTACCCTAACCCTAACCCTAACCCTAACCCTAAGCCTAACCCATACCCTACGCCATACCCTAACCCATACCCTAACCCGTATCCTAAGCCATATCCTAACCCTAAACAATACCCTACGCAGTACCCTCACCCGTACCCTCACCCGTACCCTAAGCCGTACCCTGACCCCAACCCTAACCCTAACTCTAACCCTAACCCCTACCCTACGCCGTACCCTCACCCGTACCCTATCCCATACACTAAGCCGTACCCTAACCCTAACACTAACACTAACCCTAACCCTAACCCTAACCCATACCCTACGCCGTAACCTAACCCGTACCCTAAGCCGTACCCTAACCCTAACCCTAACCTATACACTACGCCGTACCCTCACCCATACCCTAACCCGTACCCTAAGCCGTACCCTAACTCTAACCCTAACCCTAACCCTAACCCTTACCCATACCCTGCGCCGTACCCTAACCCATACAATAACCTGTATCCTAAGCCTTAACCTAACCCTAACCAATGACCTACACAGTACCCTCACCCGTACCCTAAGCCATACCCTAACCCTAACCCTAACACTAACCCTAACCCTAAACCCTACCCTATGCCGTACCCTCACCCATACCCTATCCCATACCCTAAGCCGTACCCTAACCCTAACACTAACCCTAACCCTAACCCTAACCCTAAACTACCCTTGACTGCTTTTGCCTCCATTAGATTTCCTAAGCACTAGTGTTTTAAGGAACAGGTTAAAAAGAAAATCCTAATGTGATTTTTTTATAATGTGTTTATTCTTTATCTTATCCTAGTGACGAAAATATTCTCCATGGCTGGACCCTAAATAATATTCCTTTACGTGCTAAGTGGTATCTAGAGAGTGGGATAGGTTTAATAAATACCCTAATCCTAACGTGTACCCTAACCCTAACCCATACCCTAACCCTAATGCATACCCTAACCCTAACCCAAACCCTAACCCTAACACGTACGCTAATCCTAACCCGTACCCTAAACCAATCACTAACCCTAAAACTAACGCTAACCCTAACCCTAACCCTAACACATACGCTACGCCGTACCCTCACCCATACCCTAACCCGTATCCTAAGCCGTACCCTAATCCTAAACCTAACCCTAACCTCTACCATACGCCGTACCCTCACCCGTACCCTAACCCGTACCCAAAGCCTTACCCTAACCCTAACCCTAACCCTCACCCATACCCAATGCTGTAACCTAACCCATATCCTAACCCGTATCCTAAGCCGTACCCTAACCCTAACCAATGACCTACGCAGTACCCTCACCAGTACCCTCACCCTTATCCTAAGCCCTACCCTAACCCTAACCCTAAACTACCCTTTACTGCTCTTGCCTCCATTAGATTTCCTAAACACTAGTGTTTTAAGGAACAGGTTAAAAAGAAAACCTTATGTGATTTTTTTATAATGTGTTTATTCTTTATCTTATCCTAGTGACTAAAATCTTCTCCATGGCTGAACCCCAAATAATATTCCTTTACGTGCTAAGTGGTATCTAGAGAGTGGGATAGGTTTAATAAATACCCTAATCCTAAAGTGTACCCTAAACCTAACCCATACCCTAACCCTAACGCGTACCCTAACCCTAACCAAAACCCTAACCCGAACACGTATGCTAATCCTAACTCGTACCCTAAACCAATCCCTAACCCTAAAACTAACCCTAACCCTAACCCTAACCCTAACCCATAACCTACACCGTACCCTCACCCGTACCCTAACCCGTACCCTAAGCCGTACCCTAACCCTAACCCTAACCCTAAACCATACGCTACGCCGTACCCTCACCCGTACCCTAACCCGTATCCTAAGCCGTACCCTAACCCTAACCCTAACCCTAAACTATACCCTACGCCGTAACCTCACCCGTACCCTAACCCGTACCCTAAGCCGTACCCTAACCCTAACCCTAACCCTAACCCTAACCCATACCATATGCAATACCCTCACCTGTACCCTATCCCATAACCTAAGCCGTACCCTAACCCTAACCCTAACCCTAACCCTAACCCATACGCTACGCCGTACCTTCACCCGTACCCTAACCCGTATCCTAAGCCGTACCCTAACCCTAACCCTAACCCTAACCCTAACCCTAACCCTAACCCTAACCCATACCCTACGCCATACCCTAACACGTACCCTAACCCGTATCCTAAGCCGTATCCTAACCCTAACCAATACCCTACGCAGTACCCTCACCCGTATCCTCACCCGTACCCTAAGCCGTACCCTAACCAAAACCCTAACCCTAACTCTAACCCTAACCCCTACCCTATGCCATACCCTCACCCGTAACCTAACCCGTACCCTAAGCCGTACCCTAACCCTAACCCTAACCTATACACTATGCCGTAACCTCACCCGTACCCTAACCCGTACCCTAAGCCGTACCCTAACTCTAACCCTAACCCTAACCCTAACCCTTACCCATACCCTGCGCCGTACCCTAACCCATACAATAACCTGTATCCTAAGCCTTAACCTAACCCTAACCAATGACCTACACAGTACCCTCACCCGTACCCTAAGCCATACCCTAACCCTAACCCTAACACTAACCCTAACCCTAAACCCTACCCTATGCCGTACCCTCACCCATACCCTATCCCATACCCTAAGCCGTACCCTAACCCTAACACTAACCCTAACCCTAACCCTAACCCTAAACTACCCTTGACTGCTTTTGCCTCCATTAGATTTCCTAAACACTAGTGTTTTAAGGAACAGGTTAAAAAGAAAACCTTATGTGATTTTTTTATAATGTGTTTATTCTTTATCTTATCCTAGTGACTAAAATCTTCTCCATGGCTGAATCCCAAATAATATTCCTTTACGTGCTAAGTGGTATTTAGAGAGTGGCATAGGTTTAATAAATACCCTAATCCTAAAGTGTACCCTAAACCTAACCCATACCCTAACCCTAACGCGTACCCTAACCCTAACCAAAACCCTAACCCGAACAAGTATGCTAATTCTAACCCGTACCCTAAACCAATCCCTAACCCTAAAACTGACCCTAACCCTAACCCTAACCCTAACCCTAACCCTAACTCTAACCCTAACCCGTACCCTAAGCCGTACCCTAACCCTAACCCTAACCCTAACCCATACGCTACGCCGTACCCTCACCCGTACCCTAACCCGTATCCTAAGCCGTACCCTAACCCTAACCCTAACCCTAACACTAACCGCTACCCTACGCCGTACCCAATCCCATACCCTAAGCAGTACCCTAACCCTAACACTAACCCTAAACCTAACCCTAACACCTACCCTACGCCGTACCCTCACCCGTAAACTATCCCATACCCTAAGCCGTACGGTAACCCTAACATTAACCCTAACCCTAAACCTAACCCCTACCCTACGCCGTACCCTCACCCGTACCCTATCCCATAACCTAAGCCGTACCCTAAACCTAACCCTAACCCTAACCTATACACTACGCCATACCCTCACCCGTACCCTAACCCGTACCCTAAGCCGTACCCTAACCCTAACCCTAACCCTAACCTATACACTACGCCGTACCCTCACCCGTACCCTAACCCGTACCCTAAGCCATACCCTAACCCTAACCCTAACCCTAACCCTAACCCTAACCCATACCCTACGCCGTACTCTAAACTGTACCCTAACCCGTATTCTAAGACGTACCCTAACCATAACCAATACCCTACACAGTACCCTCACCTGTACCCTCACCATACCCTAAGCCATACCCTAAACCTAACCCTAACCCTAACCTATACACTACGCCATACCCTCACCCGTACCCTAACCCGTACCCTAACCCGTATCCTAAGCCGTATCCTAACCCTAACCCTAACCCTAACCCTAACCCATAACCTACGCCGTACCCTCACCCGTACCCTAACACGTACCCTAAGACGTACCGTAACCCTAACCCTAACACTAACCCTAACCCTAACCCACACTCTACACCGTACCCTAACCCGTACCCTAACACGTATCCTAAGCCGTACCCTAACCCTAACCAATACTCTACGCAGTACCCTCACCCGTACCCTCACCCGTACCCTAAGCCATACCCTAACCCTAACCCTAACCCTAACCCTAACCCCTATCCTACGCCGTACCCTCAACCGTACCCTATCCCATACGCTAAGCCGTACCCTAACCCTAACACTAACACTAACCCTAACCCTAACTCTAACCCATACCCTACGCCGTACCCTCACCCGTAACCTAACCCGTACCCTAAGCCGTACCCTAACCCTAACCCTAACCCCTACCCTACGCCGTACCCTCACCCATACCCTATCCCATACCCTAAGCCGTACCCTAACCCTAACACTAACCCTAACCCTAACCCTAACCCTAAACTACCCTTGATTGCTTTTGCCTCTATTAGATTTCCTAAGCACTAGTGTTTTAAGGAAGAGGTTAAAAAGAAAATCCTAATGTGATTTTTTTATAATGTGTTTATTCTTTATCTTATCCTAGTGACTAAAATCTTCTCCATGGCTGGATCCCTAATAATATTCCTTTACGTGCTAAGTGGTATCTAGAGAGTGGGATAGGTTTAATAAATACCCTAATCCTAATGTGTACCCTAAACCTAACCCATACCCTAACCCTAACGCGTACCCTAACCCTAACAAAAAACCTAACCCTAACACGTACGCTAATCCTAACCCGTACCCTAAACGAATCCCTAACCCTAAAACTAACCCTAACCCTAACCCTAACCCTAACCCTTACCCTACGCCGTACCCTCACCCGTACCCTAACCCGTACCCTAAGCCGTACCCTAACCCTAACCCTAACCCATACGCTACGCCGTACCCTCACCCGTACCCTAACCCGTATCCTAAGCCGTACCCTAACCCTAACCCTAACCCTAACCCATACGCTACGCCGTACCCTCACCCGTACCCTAACCCGTATCCTAAGCCGTATCCTAACCCTAACCAATACCCTACGCAGTACCCTCACCCGTACCCTCACCCGTACCCTGAGCCGTACCCTAACCCCAACCCTAACCCTAACTCTAACCCTAACCCCTACCCTACGCCGTACCCTCACCCGTACCCTATCCCATACGCTAAACCGTACCCTAACCCTAACACTAACACTTACCCTAACCCTAACCCTAACCCATACCCTACGCCGTACCATCACCCGTAACCTAACCCGTACCCAAAGCCGTACCCTAACCCTAACCCTAACCTATACACTACGCCGTACCCTCACCCGTACCCTAACCCGTACCCTAAGCCGTACCCTAACTCTAACCCTAACCCTAACCCTAACCCTTACCCATACCCTGCGCCGTACCCTAACCCATACAATAACCTGTATCCTAAGCCTTAACCTAACCCTAACCAATGACCTACACAGTACCCTCACCCGTACCCTAAGCCATACCCTAACCCTAACCCTAACACTAACCCTAACCCTAAACCCTACCCTATGCCGTACCCTCACCCATACCCTATCCCATACCCTAAGCCGTACCCTAACCCTAACACTAACCCTAACCCTAACCCTAACCCTAAACTACCCTTGACTGCTTTTGCCTCCATTAGATTTCCTAAGCACTAGTGTTTTAAGGAACAGGTTAAAAAGAAAATCCTAATGTGATTTTTTTATAATGTGTTTATTCTTTATCTTATCCTAGTGACGAAAATATTCTCCATGGCTGGACCCTAAATAATATTCCTTTACGTGCTAAGTGGTATCTAGAGAGTGGGATAGGTTTAATAAATACCCTAATCCTAACGTGTACCCTAACCCTAACCCATACCCTAACCCTAACGCGTACCCTAACCCTAACCCAAAACCTAACCCTAACACGTACGCTAATCCTAACCCGTACCCTAAACCAATCCCTAACCCTAAAACTAACCCTAACCCTAACCCTAACCCTAACACTTACCCTACGCCGTACCCTCACCCGTACCCTAACCCGTAGCCTAAGACGTACCCTAACCCTAACCCTAACCCATACGCTACGCCGTACCCTCACCCGTACCCTAACCCGTATCCTAAGCCGTACCCTAACCCTAACCCTAACCCTAACCCTAACCCTAACCCATACCCTACGCCATACCCTAACCCGTACCCTAACCCGTATCCTAAGCCATATCCTAACCCTAACCAATACCCTACGCAGTACCCTCACCCGTACCCTCACCCGTACCCTAAGCCGTACCCTAACCCCAACCCTAACCCTAACTCTAACCCTAACCCCTACCCTACGCCGTACTCTCACCCGTACACTATCCCATACGCTAAGCCGTACCCTAACGCTAACACTAACCCTAACCCTAACCCTAACCCTAACCCATACCCTACGCCGTACACTCACCCGTAACCTAACCCGTACCCTAAGCCGTACCCTAACCCTAACCCTAACCTATACACTACGCCGTACCCTCACCCGTTCCCTAACCCGTACCCTAAGCCGTACCCTAACTCTAACCCTAACCCTAACCCTAACCCTTACCCATACCCTGCGCCGTACCCTAACCCATACAATAACCTGTATCCTAAGCCTTAACCTAACCCTAACCAATGACCTACACAGTACCCTCACCCGTACCCTAAGCCATACCCTAACCCTAACCCTAACACTAACCCTAACCCTAAACCCTACCCTATGCCGTACCCTCACCCATACCCTATCCCATACCCTAAGCCGTACCCTAACCCTAACACTAACCCTAACCCTAACCCTAAACCTAAACTACCCTTGACTGCTTTTGCCTCCATTAGATTTCCTAAGCACTAGAGTTTTAAGGAACAGGTTAAAAAGAAAATCCTAATGTGATTTTTTTATAATGTGATTATTCTTTATCTTATCCTAGTGACGAAAATATTCTCCATGGCTGGACCCTAAATAATATTCCTTTAAGTGCTAAGTGGTATCTAGAGAGTGGGATAGGTTTAATAAATACCCTAAACCTAACGCGTACCCTAACCCTAACCCATACCCTAACCCTAACGCGTACCCTACCCCTAACCCAAACCCTAACCCTAACACATACGCTAATCCTAACCCGTACCCTAAACCAATCCCTAACCCTAAAACTAACCCTAACCCTAACCCTAACCCATACGCTACGCCGTACCCTCACCCATACCCTAACCCGTATCCAAAGCCGTACCCTAACCCTAAACCTAACCCTAACCTCTACCCTACGCCGTACCCTCACCCGTACCCTAACCCGTACCCAAAGCCTTACCCTAACCCTAACCCTAACCCTCACCCATAGCCAACGCCGTAACCTAACCCATATCCTAACCCGTATCCTAAGCCGTACCCTAACCCTAACCAATAACCTACGCAGTACCCTCACCAGTAACCTCACCCGTATCCTAAGCCCTACCCTAACCCTAACCCTAACCCTAACCCTAAACTACCCTTTACTGCTTTTGCCTCCATTAGATTTCCTAAACACTAGTGTTTTAAGGAACAGGTTAAAAAGAAAACCTCATGTGATTTTTTTATAATGTGTTTATTCTTTATCTTATCCTAGTGACTAAAATCTTCTCCATGGCTGAACCCCAAATAATATTCCTTTACGTGCTAAGTGGTATCTAGAGAGTGGGATAGGTTTAATAAATACCCTAATCCTAACGTGTACCCTAAACCTAACCCATACCCTAACCCTAACGTGTACCGTAACCCTAACCAAAACCCTAACCCGAACAAGTATGCTAATCCTAACCCGTACCCTAAACCAATCCCTAACCCTAAAACTAACCCTAACCCTAACCCTAAGCCTAACCCATAACCTACGCCGTACCCTCACCCGTACCCTAACCCGTATCCTAAGCCGTACCCTAACCCTAACCCTAACCCTAACCCTAACCGCTACCCTACGCCGTACCCTATCCCATACCCTAAGCGGTACCCTAAACCTAACACTAACCCTAAACCTAACCCTAACCCCTACCCTACGCCGTACCCTCACCCGTAACCTATCCCATACCCTAAGCCGTACCCTAACCCTAACACTAACCCTAACCCTAAATCTAACACCTACCCTACGTCGTACCCTCACCCGTACCCTATCCCATACCCTAAGCCGTACCCTAACCCTAACCCTAACCCTAACCTATACACTACGCCATACCCTCACTCGTACCCTAACCCGTACCCTAAGCCGTACCCTAACCCTAACCCTAACCTATACACTACGCCGTACCCTCACCCGTACCCTAACCCGTACCCTAAGCCGTACCCTAACCCTAACCCTAACCCTAACCCTAACCCTAACACATACCCTACGCCGTACCCTAACCCGTACCCTAACCCGTATTCTAAGCCGTACCCTAACCATAACCAATACCCTACACAGTACCCTCACCCGTACCCTCACCCGTACCCTAAGCCATACCCTAACCCTAACCCTAACCCTAACCTATACACTACACCATACCCTCACCCGTACCCTAACCCGTACCCTAAGCCGTACCCTAACCCTAACCCTAACCCTAAACCATACGCTACGCCGTACCCTCACCCGTACCCTAACCCGTATCCTAAGCCGTACCCTAATCCTAACCCTAACCCTAAACTATACCCTACGCCGTAACCTCACCCGTACCCTAACCCGAACCCTAAGCCGTACCCTAACCCTAACCGTAACCCTAACCCTAACCCTAACCCTAACCCATACCGTACGCCATACCCTAACACGTACCCTAACCCGTATCCTAAGCCGTACCCTAACCCTAACCAATACCCTACGCAGTATCCTCACCCATACCCTCACCCGTACCCTAAGCCGTACCCTAAACCTAACCCTAACCCTAACCCTAACCGTAAACCTAACCCCTACCCTATGCCATACCCTCACCTGTACCCTATCGCATAACCTAAGCCGTACCATAACCCTAACACTAACCCTAACCCTAAACCTTAACCTACGCCGTACCCTCACCCGTACCCTAACCCGTATCCTAAGCCGTACCCTAACCCTAACCCTAACCCTAACCCTAACCCATAACCTACGCCGTACCCTCACCCGTACCCTAACACGTACCCTAAGACGTACCGTAACCCTAACCCTAACACTAACCCTAACCCTAACCCACACTCTACGCCGTACCCTAACCCGTACCCTAACCCGTATCTTAAGCCGTACCCTAACCCTAACCAATACCCTACGCATTACCCTCACCCGTACCCTCACCCGTACCCTAAGCCATACCCTAACCCTAACCCTAACCCTAACCCTAACCCCTACCCTACGCCGTACCCTCACCCGTACCCTATCCCATACGCTAAGCCGTACCCTAACCCTAACAGTAACACTAACCCTAACCCTAACCCTAACCTATACCCTACGCCGTACCCTCGCCCATAACCTAATCCGTACCCTAAGCCGTACCCTAACCCTAACCCTAACCTATACACTACGCCGTACCCTCACCCGTACCCTAACCCGTACCCTAAGCCGTACCCTAACTCTAACCCTAACCCTAACCCTAACCCTTACCCATACCCTGCGCCGTACCCTAATCAATACAATAACCTGTATCCTAAGCCTTAACCTAACCCTAACCAATGACCTACACAGTACCCTCACCCGTACCCTAAGCCATACCCTAACCCTAACCCTAACACTAACCCTAACCCAAACCCTACCCTATGCCGTACCCTCACCCATACACTATACCATACCCTAAGCCGTACCCTAACCCTAACACTAACCCTAACCCTAACCCTAACCCTAACCCTAAACTTCCCTTGACTGCTTTTGCCTCCATTAGATTTCCTAAGCACTAGTGTTTTAAGGAACATGTTAAAAAGAAAATCCTAATGTGATTTTTTTATAATGTGTTTATTCTTTATCTTATCCTAGTGACGAAAATCTTCTCCATGGCTGGACCCTAAATAATATTCCTTTACGTGCTAAGTGGTATCTAGAGAGTGGGATAGGTTTAATAAATACCCTAATCCTAACGTGTACCCTAACCCTAACCCACACCCTAACCCTAATGCGTACCCTAACCCTAACCCAAACCCTAACCCTAACACGTACGCTAATCCTAACCCGTACCCTAAACCAATCCCTAACCCTAAAACTAACCCTAACCCTAACCCTAACCCTAACCCATACGCTACGCCGTACCCTCACCCATACCCTAACCCGTATCCTAAGCCGTACCCTAATCCTAAACCTAACCCTGACCTCTACCCTACGCCGTACCCTCACCCGTACCCTAACCCGTACCCAAAGCCTTACCCTAACCCTAACCCTAACCCTAACCCTAACCCATACCGTTCGCCATACCCTAACATGTACCCTAACCCATATCCTAAGCCGTACCCTAACCCTAACCAATACCCTATGCAGTATCCTCACCCATACCCTCACCCGTACCCTAAGCCGTACCCTAACCCTAACCCTAACCCTAAACCTAACCCTAACCTCTACCCTACGCCGTACCCTCACCCGTATCCTAACCCGTACCCTAAGCCGTACCCTAACCCTAACCCTAACCCTAACCCATACGCTACGCCGCACCCTCAGCCGTACCCTAACCCGTATCCTAAGCCGTACCCTAACCCTAACCCTAACCCTAACCGCTACCCTACGCCGTACCCTATCCCATACCCTAAGCGGTACCCTAAACCTAACACTAACCCTAAACCTACCCCTAACCCCTACCCTATGCCGTACCCTCACCCGTAACCTATCCCATACCCTAAGCCGTACCCTAACCCTAACACTAACCCTAACCCTAAACCTAACCCCTACCCTACGCCGTACCCTCACCCGTACCCTATCCCATACCCTAAGCCGTACCCTAACCCTAACCCTAACCCTAACCTATACACTACGCCGTACCCTCACCCGTACCCTAACCCGTACCCTAAGCCGTACCCTAACCCTAACCCTAACCCTAACCCTAACCCGAACCCATACCCTACGCCGTACCCTAAACCGTACCCTAACCCGTATTCTAAGCCGTACCCTAACCATAACCAATACCCTACACAGTACCCTCACCCGTACCCTCACCCGTACTCTAAGCCATACCCTAACCCTAACCCTAACCCTAACCTATACACTACTCCATACTCTCACCCGTACCCTAACCCGTACCCTAAGGCGTACCCTAACCCTAACCCTAACCCTAAACTATACCCTACGCCGTAACCTCACCCGTACCCTAACCCGTACCCTAAGCCGTACCCTAACCCTAACCCTAACCCTAACCCTAACCCTAACCCATATCGTACGCCATACCCTAACACGTACCCTAACCCGTATCCTAAGCCGTACCCTAGCCCTAACCAATACCCTACGCAGTATCCTCACCCATACCCTCACCCGTACCCTAAGCCGTACCCTAACCCTAACCCTAACCCTAAACCTAACCCTAACCCCTACCCTATGCCATACCCTCACCTGTACCCTATCCCATAACCTAAGCCGTACCCTAACCCTAACCCTAACCCTCACCCTAACCCATAACCTACGCCGTACCCTCACCCGTACCCTAACCCGTATCCTAAGCCGTACCCTAACCCTAACCCTAACCCTAACCCTAACCCATAACATACGCCGTACCCTCACCCGTACCCTAACACGTACCCTAAGACGTACCGTAACCCTAACCCTAACACTAACCCTAACCCTAACCCACACTCTACGCCGTACCCTAACCCGTACCCTAACACGTATCCTAAGCCATAACCTAACCCAAACCAATACCCTACGCAGTACCCTCACCCGTACCCTCACCCGTACCCTAAGACATACCCTAACCATAACCCTAACCCTAACCCTAACCCCTACCCTAAGCCGTACCCTAACCCTAACCCTAACCCATACCCTAAGCCGTACCCTAACCCTAACACTAACCTTAACCCTAACCCTAACCCTAAACTACCCTTGATTGCTTTTGCCTCTATTAGATTTCCTAAGCACTAGTGTTTTAAGGAACAGGTTAAAAAGAAAATCCTAATGTGATTTTTTTATAATGTGTTTATTCTTTATCTTATCCTAGTGACTAAAATCTTCTCCATGGCTGGATCCCTAATAATATTCCTTTACGTGCTAAGTGGTATCTAGAGAGTGGGATAGGTTTAATAAATACCCTAATCCTAACGTGTACCCTAACCCTAACCCTAATGCGTACCCTAACCCTAACCCAAACCCTAACCCTAACACGTACGCTAATCCTAACCCGTACCCTAAACCAATCCCTAACCCTAAAACTAACCCTAACCCTAACCCTAACCCTAACCCATATGCTACGCCGTACCCTCACCCATACCCTAACCCGTATCCTAAGCCGTACCCTAACCCTAAACCTAACCCTAACCTCTACCCTACGCCATACCCTCACCCGTACCCTAACCCGTACCCAAAGCCTTACCCTAACCCTAACCCTAACCCTCACCCATACCCAAGGCCGTAACCTAACCCATATCCTAACCCGTATCCTAAGCCGTACCCTAACCCTAACCAATAACCTACGCAGTACCCTCACCAGTACCCTCACCGGTATCCTAAGCCCTACCCTAACCCTAACCCTAACCCTAACCCTAAACTACCCTTTACTGCTTTTGCCTCCATTAGATTTCCTAAACACTAGTGTTTTAAGGAACAGGTTAAAAAGAAAACTTTATGTGATTTTTTTATAATGTGTTTATTCTTTATCTTATCCTAGTGACTAAAATCTTCTCCATGGCTGAACCCCAAATAATATTCCTTTACGTGCTAAGTGGTATCTAGAGAGTGGGAAAGGTTTAATAAATACCCTAATCCTAAAGTGTACCCTAAACCTAACCCATACCCTAACCCTAACGCGTACCCTAACCCTAACCAAAACCCTAACCCGAACACGTATGCTAATCCTAACCCGTACCCTAAACCAATCCCTAACCCTAAAACTAACCCTAACCCTAACCCTAACCCTAACCCATAACCTACACCGTACCCTCACCCGTACCCTAACCCGTACCCTAAGCCGTACCCTAACCCTAACCCTAAACCATATGCTACGCCGTACCCTCACCCGTACCCTAACCCGTATCCTAAGCCGTACCTTAACCCTAACCCTAACCCTAACCCTAACCCTAACCCTAACCCTAACCCATACCGTACGCCATACCCTAACACGTACCCTAACCCGTATCCTAAGCCGTACCCTAACCCTAACCCTAACCCTAACCCTAACCCTAACCCTAACCCTAACCCATACCGTACGCCATACCCTAACACGTACCCTAACCCGTATCCTAAGCCGTACCCTAACCCTAACCAATACCCTACGCAGTATCCTCACCCATAGCCTCACCCGTACCCTAAGCCGTACTCTAACCCTAACCCTAACCCTAACCCTAACCCTAACCCCTACCCTATGCCATACCCTCACCTGTACCCTATCCCATAACCTAAGCCGTACCATAACCCTAACACTAACCCTAACCCTAACCCATAACCTACGCCGTACCCTCACCCGTACCCTAACCCGTATCCTAAGCCGTACCGTAACCCTAACCCTAACCCTAACCCTAACCCTAACCCATACCCTACGCCATACCCTAACCCGTACCCTAACCCGTATCCTAAGCTGTACCCTAACCCTAAACCTAACCCTAACCTCTACCCTACGCCGTACCCTCACCCGTATCCTAACCCGTACCCTAAGCCGTACCCTAACCCTAACCCTAACCCTAACCCATACGCTACGCCGCACCCTCAGCCGTACCCTAACCCGTATCCTAAGCCGTACCCTAACCCTAACCCTAACCCTAACCGCTACCCTACGCCGTACCATATCCCATATCCTAAGCGGTACCCTAAACCTAACACTAACCCTAAACCTAACCCTAACCCCTACCCTATGCCGTACCCTCACCCGTAACCTATCCCATACCCTAAGCCGTACCCTAACCTTAACACTAACCCTAACCCTAAACCTAACCCCTACCCTACGCCGTACCCTCACCCGTACCCTATCCCATACCCTAAGCCGTACCCTAACCCTAACCCTAACCCTAACCTATACACTACGCCGTACCCTCACCCGTACCCTAACCCGTACCCTAAGCCGTACCCTAACCCTAACCCTAACCCTAACCCTAACCCTAACCCATACCCTACGCCGTACCCTAAACCGTACCCTAACCCGTATTCTAAGCCGTACCCTAACCATAACCAATACCCTACACAGTACCCTCACCCGTACCCTCACCCGTACTCTAAGCCATACCCTAACCCTAACCCTAACCCTAACCTATACACTACTCCATACTCTCACCCGTACCCTAACCCGTACCCTAAGCCGTACCCTAACCCTAACCCTAAACTATACCCTACGCCGTAACCTCAGCCGTACCCTAACCCGTACCCTAAGCCGTACCCTAACCCTAACCCTAACCCTAACCCTAACCCTAACCCATAGCGTACGCCATACCCTAACACGTACCCTAACCCGTATCCTAAGCCGTACCCTAACCCTAACCAATACCCTACGCAGTATCCTCACCCATACCCTCACCCGTACCCTAAGCCGTACCCTAACCCTAACCCTAACCCTAAACCTAACCCTAACCCCTACCCTATGCCATACCCTCACCTGTACCCTATCCCATAACCTAAGCCGTACCCTAACCCTAACCCTAACCCTAACCCTAACCCATAACCTACGCCGTACCCTCACCCGTACCCTAACCCGTATCCTAAGCCGTACCCTAACCCTAACCCTAACCCTAACCCTAACCCATAACATACGCCGTACCCTCACCCGTACCCTAACACGTACCCTAAGACGTACCGTAACCCTAACCCTAACACTAACCCTAACCCTAACCCACACTCTACGCCGTACCCTAACCCGTACCCTAACACGTATCCTAAGCCATAACCTAACCCAAACCAATACCCTACGCAGTACCCTCACCCGTACCCTCACCCGTACCCTAAGCCATACCCTAACCATAACCCTAACCCTAACCCTAACCCCTACCCTACGCCGTACCCTCACCCGTACCCTATCCCATACCCTAAGCCGTACCCTAACCCTAACACTAACCCTAACCCTAACCCTAACCCTAAACTACCCTTGATTGCTTTTGCCTCTATTAGATTTCCTAAGCACTAGTGTTTTAAGGAACAGGTTAAAAAGAAAATCCTAATGTGATTTTTTTATAATGTGTTTATTCTTTATCTTATCCTAGTGACTAAAATCTTCTCCATTGCTGGATCCCTAATAATATTCCTTTACGTGCTAAGTGGTATCTAGAGAGTGGGATAGGTTTAATAAATACCCTAATCCTAACGTTTACCCTAACCCTAACCCATACCCTAACCCTAACGCGTACCCTAACCCTAACCCAAAACCTAACCCTAACACGTACGCTAATCCTAACCCATACCCTAAACCAATCCCTAACCCTAAAACTAACCCTAACCCTAACCATAACCCTAACCCTTACCCAACGACGTACCCTCACCCGTACACTAACCCGTACCCTAAGACGTACCCTAACCCTAACCCTAACCCATATGCTACGCCGTACCCTCACCCGTACCCTAACCCGTATCCTAAGCCGTACCCTAACCCTAACCCTAACCCTAACCCTAAGCCTAACCCATACCCTACGCCATACCCTAACCCATACCCTAACCCGTATCCTAAGCCATATCCTAACCCTAAACAATACCCTACGCAGTACCCTCACCCGTACCCTCACCCGTACCCTAAGCCGTACCCTGACCCCAACCCTAACCCTAACTCTAACCCTAACCCCTACCCTACGCCGTACCCTCACCCGTACCCTATCCCATACACTAAGCCGTACCCTAACCCTAACACTAACACTAACCCTAACCCTAACCCTAACCCATACGCTACGCCGTAACCTAACCCGTACCCTAAGCCGTACCCTAACCCTAACCCTAACCTATACACTACGCCGTACCCTCACCCGTACCCTAACCCGTACCCTAAGCCGTACCCTAACTCTAACCCTAACCCTAACCCTAACCCTTACCCATACCCTGCGCCGTACCCTAACCCATACAATAACCTGTATCCTAAGCCTTAACCTAACCCTAACCAATGACCTACACAGTACCCTCACCCGTACCCTAAGCCATACCCTAACCCTAACCCTAACACTAACCCTAACCCTAAACCCTACCCTATGCCGTACCCTCACCCATACCCTATCCCATACCCTAAGCCGTACCCTAACCCTAACACTAACCCTAACCCTAACCCTAACCCTAAACTACCCTTGACTGCTTTTGCCTCCATTAGATTTCCTAAGCACTAGTGTTTTAAGGAACAGGTTAAAAAGAAAATCCTAATGTGATTTTTTTATAATGTGTTTATTCTTTATCTTATCCTAGTGACGAAAATATTCTCCATGGCTGGACCCTAAATAATATTCCTTTACGTGCTAAGTGGTATCTAGAGAGTGGGATAGGTTTAATAAATACCCTAATCCTAACGTGTACCCTAACCCTAACCCATACCCTAACCCTAATGCATACCCTAACCCTAACCCAAACCCTAACCCTAACACGTACGCTAATCCTAACCCGTACCCTAAACCAATCACTAACCCTAAAACTAACGCTAACCCTAACCCTAACCCTAACACATACGCTACGCCGTACCCTCACCCATACCCTAACCCGTATCCTAAGCCGTACCCTAATCCTAAACCTAACCCTAACCTCTACCATACGCCGTACCCTCACCCGTACCCTAACCCGTACCCAAAGCCTTACCCTAACCCTAACCCTAACCCTCACCCATACCCAATGCTGTAACCTAACCCATATCCTAACCCGTATCCTAAGCCGTACCCTAACCCTAACCAATGACCTACGCAGTACCCTCACCAGTACCCTCACCCTTATCCTAAGCCCTACCCTAACCCTAACCCTAAACTACCCTTTACTGCTCTTGCCTCCATTAGATTTCCTAAACACTAGTGTTTTAAGGAACAGGTTAAAAAGAAAACCTTATGTGATTTTTTTATAATGTGTTTATTCTTTATCTTATCCTAGTGACTAAAATCTTCTCCATGGCTGGATCCCTAATAATATTCCTTTACGTGCTAAGTGGTATCTAGAGAGTGGGATAGGTTTAATAAATACCCTAATCCTAAAGTGTACCCTAAACCTAACCCATACCCTAACCCTAACGCGTACCCTAACCCTAACCAAAACCCTAACCCGAACACGTATGCTAATCCTAACCCGTACCCTAAACCAATCCCTAACCCTAAAACTAACCCTAACCCTAACCCTAACCCTAACCCATAACCTACACCGTACCCTCACCCGTACCCTAACCCGTACCCTAAGCCGTACCCTAACCCTAACCCTAAACCATATGCTACGCCGTACCCTCACCCGTACCCTAACCCGTATCCTAAGCCGTACCTTAACCCTAACCCTAACCCTAACCCTAACCCTAACCCTAACCCTAACCCATACCGTACGCCATACCCTAACACGTACCCTAACCCGTATCCTAAGCCGTACCCTAACCCTAACCCTAACCCTAACCCTAACCCTAACCCTAACCCTAACCCATACCGTACGCCATACCCTAACACGTACCCTAACCCGTATCCTAAGCCGTACCCTAACCCTAACCAATACCCTACGCAGTATCCTCACCCATAGCCTCACCCGTACCCTAAGCCGTACTCTAACCCTAACCCTAACCCTAACCCTAACCCTAACCCCTACCCTATGCCATACCCTCACCTGTACCCTATCCCATAACCTAAGCCGTACCATAACCCTAACACTAACCCTAACCCTAACCCATAACCTACGCCGTACCCTCACCCGTACCCTAACCCGTATCCTAAGCCGTACCGTAACCCTAACCCTAACCCTAACCCTAACCCTAACCCATACCCTACGCCATACCCTAACCCGTACCCTAACCCGTATCCTAAGCCGTACCCTAACCCTAAACCTAACCCTAACCTCTACCCTACGCCGTACCCTCACCCGTATCCTAACCCGTACCCTAAGCCGTACCCTAACCCTAACCCTAACCCTAACCCATACGCTACGCCGCACCCTCAGCCGTACCCTAACCCGTATCCTAAGCCGTACCCTAACCCTAACCCTAACCCTAACTGCTACCCTACGCCGTACCATATCCCATATCCTAAGCGGTACCCTAAACCTAACACTAACCCTAAACCTAACCCTAACCCCTACCCTATGCCGTACCCTCACCCGTAACCTATCCCATACCCTAAGCCGTACCCTAACCTTAACACTAACCCTAACCCTAAACCTAACCCCTACCCTACGCCGTACCCTCACCCGTACCCTATCCCATACCCTAAGCCGTACCCTAACCCTAACCCTAACCCTAACCTATACACTACGCCGTACCCTCACCCGTACCCTAACCCGTACCCTAAGCCGTACCCTAACCCTAACCCTAACCCTAACCCTAACCCTAACCCATACCCTACGCCGTACCCTAAACCGTACCCTAACCCGTATTCTAAGCCGTACCCAAACCATAACCAATACCCTACACAGTACCCTCACCCGTACCCTCACCCGTACTCTAAGCCATACCCTAACCCTAAACCTAACCCTAACCCTAACCTATACACTACTCCATACTCTCACCCGTACCCTAACCCGTACCCTAAGCCGTACCCTAACCCTAACCCTAACCCTAAACTATACCCTACGCCGTAACCTCAGCCGTACCCTAACCCGTACCCTAAGCCGTACCCTAACCCTAACCCTAACCCTAACCCTAACCCTAACCCATAGCGTACGCCATACCCTAACACGTACCCTAACCCGTATCCTAAGCCGTACCCTAACCCTAACCAATACCCTACGCAGTATCCTCACCCATACCCTCACCCGTACCCTAAGCCGTACCCTAAAGCTAACCCTAACCCTAAACCTAACCCTAACCCCTACCCTATGCCATACCCTCACCTGTACCCTATCCCATAACCTAAGCCGTACCCTAACCCTAACCCTAACCCTAACCCTAACCCATAACCTACGCCGTACCCTCACCCGTACCCTAACCCGTATCCTAAGCCGTACCCTAACCCTAACCCTAACCCTAACCCTAACCCATAACATACGCCGTACCCTCACCCGTACCCTAACACGTACCCTAAGACGTACCGTAACCCTAACCCTAACACTAACCCTAACCCTAACCCACACTCTACGCCGTACCCTAACCCGTACCCTAACACGTATCCTAAGCCATAACCTAACCCAAACCAATACCCTACGCAGTACCCTCACCCGTACCCTCACCCGTACCCTAAGCCATACCCTAACCATAACCCTAACCCTAACCCTAACCCCTACCCTACGCCGTACCCTCACCCGTACCCTATCCCATACCCTAAGCCGTACCCTAACCCTAACACTAACCCTAACCCTAACCCTAACCCTAAACTACCCTTGATTGCTTTTGCCTCTATTAGATTTCCTAAGCACTAGTGTTTTAAGGAACAGGTTAAAAAGAAAATCCTAATGTGATTTTTTTATAATGTGTTTATTCTTTATCTTATCCTAGTGACTAAAATCTTCTCCATTGCTGGATCCCTAATAATATTCCTTTACGTGCTAAGTGGTATCTAGAGAGTGGGATAGGTTTAATAAATACCCTAATCCTAACGTTTACCCTAACCCTAACCCATACCCTACCCCTAACGCGTACCCTAACCCTAACCCAAAACCTAACCCTAACACGTACGCTAATCCTAACCCATACCCTAAACCAATCCCTAACCCTAAAACTAACCCTAACCCTAACCATAACCCTAACCCTTACCCAACGACGTACCCTCACCCGTACACTAACCCGTACCCTAAGACGTACCCTAACCCTAACCCTAACCCATATGCTACGCCGTACCCTCACCCGTACCCTAACCCGTATCCTAAGCCGTACCCTAACCCTAACCCTAACCCTAACCCTAAGCCTAACCCATACCCTACGCCATACCCTAACCCATACCCTAACCCGTATCCTAAGCCATATCCTAACCCTAAACAATACCCTACGCAGTACCCTCACCCGTACCCTCACCCGTACCCTAAGCCGTACCCTGACCCCAACCCTAACCCTAACTCTAACCCTAACCCCTACCCTACGCCGTACCCTCACCCGTACCCTATCCCATACACTAAGCCGTACCCTAACCCTAACACTAACACTAACCCTAACCCTAACCCTAACCCATACCCTACGCCGTAACCTAACCCGTACCCTAAGCCGTACCCTAACCCTAACCCTAACCTATACACTACGCCGTACCCTCACCCGTACCCTAACCCGTACCCTAAGCCGTACCCTAACTCTAACCCTAACCCTAACCCTAACCCTTACCCATACCCTGCGCCGTACCCTAACCCATACAATAACCTGTATCCTAAGCCTTAACCTAACCCTAACCAATGACCTACACAGTACCCTCACCCGTACCCTAAGCCATACCCTAACCCTAACCCTAACACTAACCCTAACCCTAAACCCTACCCTATGCCGTACCCTCACCCATACCCTATCCCATACCCTAAGCCGTACCCTAACCCTAACACTAACCCTAACCCTAACCCTAACCCTAAACTACCCTTGACTGCTTTTGCCTCCATTAGATTTCCTAAGCACTAGTGTTTTAAGGAACAGGTTAAAAAGAAAATCCTAATGTGATTTTTTTATAATGTGTTTATTCTTTATCTTATCCTAGTGACGAAAATATTCTCCATGGCTGGACCCTAAATAATATTCCTTCACGTGCTAAGTGGTATCTAGAGAGTGGGATAGGTTTAATAAATACCCTAATCCTAACGTGTACCCTAACCCTAACCCATACCCTAACCCTAATGCATACCCTAACCCTAACCCAAACCCTAACCCTAACACGTACGCTAATCCTAACCCGTACCCTAAACCAATCACTAACCCTAAAACTAACGCTAACCCTAACCCTAACCCTAACACATACGCTACGCCGTACCCTCACCCATACCCTAACCCGTATCCTAAGCCGTACCCTAATCCTAAACCTAACCCTAACCTCTACCATACGCCGTACCCTCACCCGTACCCTAACCCGTACCCAAAGCCTTACCCTAACCCTAACCCTAACCCTCACCCATACCCAATGCTGTAACCTAACCCATATCCTAACCCGTATCTTAAGCCGTACCCTAACCCTAACCAATGACCTACGCAGTACCCTCACCAGTACCCTCACCCTTATCCTAAGCCCTACCCTAACCCTAACCCTAAACTACCCTTTACTGCTCTTGCCTCCATTAGATTTCCTAAACACTAGTGTTTTAAGGAACAGGTTAAAAAGAAAACCTTATGTGATTTTTTTATAATGTGTTTATTCTTTATCTTATCCTAGTGACTAAAATCTTCTCCATGGCTGAACCCCAAATAATATTCCTTTACGTGCTAAGTGGTATCTAGAGAGTGGGATAGGTTTAATAAATACCCTAATCCTAAAGTGTACCCTAAACCTAACCCATACCCTAACCCTAACGCGTACCCTAACCCTAACCAAAACCCTAACCCGAACACGTATGCTAATCCTAACTCGTACCCTAAACCAATCCCTAACCCTAAAACTAACCCTAACCCTAACCCTAACCCTAACCCATAACCTACACCGTACCCTCACCCGTACCCTAACCCGTACCCTAAGCCGTACCCTAACCCTAACCCTAACCCTAAACCATACGCTACGCCGTACCCTCACCCGTACCCTAACCCGTATCCTAAGCCGTACCCTAACCCTAACCCTAACCCTAAACTATACCCTACGCCGTAACCTCACCCGTACCCTAACCCGTACCCTAAGCCGTACCCTAACCCTAACCCTAACCCTAACCCTAACCCTAACCCATACCGTACGCCATACCCTAACACGTACCCTAACCCGTATCCTAAGCCGTACCCTAACCCTAACAAATACCCTATGCAGTATCCTCACCCATACCCTCACCCGTACCCTAAGCCGTACCCTAACCCTAACCCTAACCCTAACCCTAACCCATACCATATGCAATACCCTCACCTGTACCCTATCCCATAACCTAAGCCGTACCCTAACCCTAACCCTAACCCTAACCCTAACCCATACGCTACGCCGTACCTTCACCCGTACCCTAACCCGTATCCTAAGCCGTACCCTAACCCTAACCCTAACCCTAACCCTAACCCTAACCCTAACCCTAACCCATACCCTACGCCATACCCTAACACGTACCCTAACCCGTATCCTAAGCCGTATCCTAACCCTAACCAATACCCTACGCAGTACCCTCACCCGTATCCTCACCCGTACCCTAAGCCGTACCCTAACCAAAACCCTAACCCTAACTCTAACCCTAACCCCTACCCTATGCCATACCCTCACCCGTAACCTAACCCGTACCCTAAGCCGTACCCTAACCCTAACCCTAACCTATACACTATGCCGTAACCTCACCCGTACCCTAACCCGTACCCTAAGCCGTACCCTAACTCTAACCCTAACCCTAACCCTAACCCTTACCCATACCCTGCGCCGTACCCTAACCCATACAATAACCTGTATCCTAAGCCTTAACCTAACCCTAACCAATGACCTACACAGTACCCTCACCCGTACCCTAAGCCATACCCTAACCCTAACCCTAACACTAACCCTAACCCTAAACCCTACCCTATGCCGTACCCTCACCCATACCCTATCCCATACCCTAAGCCGTACCCTAACCCTAACACTAACCCTAACCCTAACCCTAACCCTAAACTACCCTTGACTGCTTTTGCCTCCATTAGATTTCCTAAACACTAGTGTTTTAAGGAACAGGTTAAAAAGAAAACCTTATGTGATTTTTTTATAATGTGTTTATTCTTTATCTTATCCTAGTGACTAAAATCTTCTCCATGGCTGAATCCCAAATAATATTCCTTTACGTGCTAAGTGGTATTTAGAGAGTGGCATAGGTTTAATAAATACCCTAATCCTAAAGTGTACCCTAAACCTAACCCATACCCTAACCCTAACGCGTACCCTAACCCTAACCAAAACCCTAACCCGAACAAGTATGCTAATCCTAACCCGTACCCTAAACCAATCCCTAACCCTAAAACTGACCCTAACCCTAACCCTAACCCTAACCCTAACCCTAACTCTAACCCTAACCCGTACCCTAAGCCGTACCCTAACCCTAACCCTAACCCTAACCCATACGCTACGCCGTACCCTCACCCGTACCCTAACCCGTATCCTAAGCCGTACCCTAACCCTAACCCTAACCCTAACACTAACCGCTACCCTACGCCGTACCCAATCCCATACCCTAAGCAGTACCCTAACCCTAACACTAACCCTAAACCTAACCCTAACACCTACCCTACGCCGTACCCTCACCCGTAAACTATCCCATACCCTAAGCCGTACGGTAACCCTAACATTAACCCTAACACTAAACCTAACCCCTACCCTACGCCGTACCCTCACCCGTACCCTATCCCATACCCTAAGCCGTACCCTAAACCTAACCCTAACCCTAACCTATACACTACGCCATACCCTCACCCGTACCCTAACCCGTACCCTAAGCCGTACCCTAACCCTAACCCTAACCCTAACCTATACACTACGCCGTACCCTCACCCGTACCCTAACCCGTACCCTAAGCCATACCCTAACCCTAACCCTAACCCTAACCCTAACCCTAACCCATACCCTACGCCGTACTCTAAACTGTACCCTAACCCGTATTCTAAGCCGTACCCTAACCATAACCAATACCCTACACAGTACCCTCACCTGTACCCTCACCATACCCTAAGCCATACCCTAAACCTAACCCTAACCCTAACTTATACACTACGCCATACCCTCACCCGTACCCTAACCCGTACCCTAACCCGTATCCTAAGCCGTATCCTAACCCTAACCCTAACCCTAACCCTAACACATAACCTACGCCGTACCCTCACCCGTACCCTAACACGTACCCTAAGACGTACCGTAACCCTAACCCTAACACTAACCCTAACCCTAACCCACACTCTACACCGTACCCTAACCCGTACCCTAACACGTATCCTAAGCCGTACCCTAACCCTAACCAATACTCTACGCAGTACCCTCACCCGTACCCTCACCCGTACCCTAAGCCATACCCTAACCCTAACCCTAACCCTAACCCTAACCCCTATCCTACGCCGTACCCTCAACCGTACCCTATCCCATACGCTAAGCCGTACCCTAACCCTAACACTAACACTAACCCTAACCCTAACTCTAACCCATACCCTACGCCGTACCCTCACCCGTAACCTAACCCGTACCCTAAGCCGTACCCTAACCCTAACCCCTACCCTACGCCGTACCCTCACCCATACCCTATCCCATACCCTAAGCCGTAACCTAACCCTAACACTAACCCTAACCCTAACCCTAACCCTAAACTACCCTTGATTGCTTTTGCCTCTATTAGATTTCCTAAGCACTAGTGTTTTAAGGAAGAGGTTAAAAAGAAAATCCTAATGTGATTTTTTTATAATGTGTTTATTCTTTATCTTATCCTAGTGACTAAAATCTTCTCCATGGCTGGATCCCTAATAATATTCCTTTACGTGCTAAGTGGTATCTAGAGAGTGGGATAGGTTTAATAAATACCCTAATCCTAATGTGTACCCTAAACCTAACCCATACCCTAACCCTAACGCGTACCCTAACCCTAACAAAAAACCTAACCCTAACACGTACGCTAATCCTAACCCGTACCCTAAACGAATCCCTAACCCTAAAACTAACCCTAAACCTAACCCTAACCCTAACCCTTACCCTACGCCGTACCCTCACCCGTACCCTAACCCGTACCCTAAGCCGTACCCTAACCCTAACCCTAACCCATACGCTACGCCGTACCCTCACCCGTACCCTAACCCGTATCCTAAGCCGTACCCTAACCCTAACCCTAACCCTAACCCATACGCTACGCCGTACCCTCACCCGTACCCTAACCCGTATCCTAAGCCGTATCCTAACCCTAACCAATACCCTACGCAGTACCCTCACCCGTACCCTCACCCGTACCCTGAGCCGTACCCTAACCCCAACCCTAACCCTAACTCTAACCCTAACCCCTACCCTACGCCGTACCCTCACCCGTACCCTATCCCATACGCTAAACCGTACCCTAACCCTAACACTAACACTTACCCTAACCCTAACCCTAACCCATACCCTACGCCGTACCATCACCCGTAACCTAACCCGTACCCAAAGCCGTACCCTAACCCTAACCCTAACCTATACACTACGCCGTACCCTCACCCGTACCCTAACCCGTACCCTAAGCCGTACCCTAACTCTAACCCTAACCCTAACCCTAACCCTTACCCATACCCTGCGCCGTACCCTAACCCATACAATAACCTGTATCCTAAGCCTTAACCTAACCCTAACCAATGACCTACACAGTACCCTCACCCGTACCCTAAGCCATACCCTAACCCTAACCCTAACACTAACCCTAACCCTAAACCCTACCCTATGCCGTACCCTCACCCATACCCTATCCCATACCCTAAGCCGTACCCTAACCCTAACACTAACCCTAACCCTAACCCTAACCCTAAACTACCCTTGACTGCTTTTGCCTCCATTAGATTTCCTAAGCACTAGTGTTTTAAGGAACAGGTTAAAAAGAAAATCCTAATGTGATTTTTTTATAATGTGTTTATTCTTTATCTTATCCTAGTGACGAAAATATTCTCCATGGCTGGACCCTAAATAATATTCCTTTACGTGCTAAGTGGTATCTAGAGAGTGGGATAGGTTTAATAAATACCCTAATCCTAACGTGTACCCTAACCCTAACCCATACCCTAACCCTAACGCGTACCCTAACCCTAACCCAAAACCTAACCCTAACACGTACGCTAATCCTAACCCGTACCCTAAACCAATCCCTAACCCTAAAACTAACCCTAACCCTAACCCTAACCCTTACCCTACGCCGTACCCTCACCCGTACCCTAACCCGTAGCCTAAGACGTACCCTAACCCTAACCCTAACCCATACGCTACGCCGTACCCTCACCCGTACCCTAACCCGTATCCTAAGCCGTACCCTAACCCTAACCCTAACCCTAACCCTAACCCTAACCCATACCCTACGCCATACCCTAACCCGTACCCTAACCCGTATCCTAAGCCATATCCTAACCCTAACCAATACCCTACGCAGTACCCTCACCCGTACCCTCACCCGTACCCTAAGCCGTACCCTAACCCCAACCCTAACCCTAACTCTAACCCTAACCCCTACCCTACGCCGTACTCTCACCCGTACACTATCCCATACGCTAAGCCGTACCCTAACGCTAACACTAACCCTAACCCTAACCCTAACCCTAACCCATACCCTACGCCGTACACTCACCCGTAACCTAACCCGTACCCTAAGCCGTACCCTAACCCTAACCCTAACCTATACACTACGCCGTACCCTCACCCGTTCCCTAACCCGTACCCTAAGCCGTACCCTAACTCTAACCCTAACCCTAACCCTAACCCTTACCCATACCCTGCGCCGTACCCTAACCCATACAATAACCTGTATCCTAAGCCTTAACCTAACCCTAACCAATGACCTACACAGTACCCTCACCCGTACCCTAAGCCATACCCTAACCCTAACCCTAACACTAACCCTAACCCTAAACCCTACCCTATGCCGTACCCTCACCCATACCCTATCCCATACCCTAAGCCGTACCCTAACCCTAACACTAACCCTAACCCTAACCCTAAACCTAAACTACCCTTGACTGCTTTTGCCTCCATTAGATTTCCTAAGCACTAGAGTTTTAAGGAACAGGTTAAAAAGAAAATCCTAATGTGATTTTTTTATAATGTGATTATTCTTTATCTTATCCTAGTGACGAAAATATTCTCCATGGCTGGACCCTAAATAATATTCCTTTAAGTGCTAAGTGGTATCTAGAGAGTGGGATAGGTTTAATAAATACCCTAATCCTAACGCGTACCCTAACCCTAACCCATACCCTAACCCTAACGCGTACCCTACCCCTAACCCAAACCCTAACCCTAACACATACGCTAATCCTAACCCGTACCCTAAACCAATCCCTAACCCTAAAACTAACCCTAACCCTAACCCTAACCCATACGCTACGCCGTACCCTCACCCATACCCTAACCCGTATCCAAAGCCGTACCCTAACCCTAAACCTAACCCTAACCTCTACCCTACGCCGTACCCTCACCCGTACCCTAACCCATACCCAAAGCCTTACCCTAACCCTAACCCTAACCCTCACCCATACCCAACGCCGTAACCTAACCCATATCCTAACCCGTATCCTAAGCCGTACCCTAACCCTAACCAATAACCTACGCAGTACCCTCACCAGTAACCTCACCCGTATCCTAAGCCCTACCCTAACCCTAACCCTAACCCTAACACTAAACTACCCTTTACTGCTTTTGCCTCCATTAGATTTCCTAAACACTAGTGTTTTAAGGAACAGGTTAAAAAGAAAACCTCATGTGATTTTTTTATAATGTGTTTATTCTTTATCTTATCCTAGTGACTAAAATCTTCTCCATGGCTGAACCCCAAATAATATTCCTTTACGTGCTAAGTGGTATCTAGAGAGTGGGATAGGTTTAATAAATACCCTAATCCTAACGTGTACCCTAAACCTAACCCATACCCTAACCCTAACGTGTACCGTAACCCTAACCAAAACCCTAACCCGAACAAGTATGCTAATCCTAACCCGTACCCTAAACCAATCCCTAACCCTAAAACTAACCCTAACCCTAACCCTAAGCCTAACCCATAACCTACGCCGTACCCTCACCCGTACCCTAACCCGTATCCTAAGCCGTACCCTAACCCTAACCCTAACCCTAACCCTAACCGCTACCCTACGCCGTACCCTATCCCATACCCTAAGCGGTACCCTAAACCTAACACTAACCCTAAACCTAACCCTAACCCCTACCCTACGCCGTACCCTCACCCGTAACCTATCCCATACCCTAAGCCGTACCCTAACCCTAACACTAACCCTAACCCTAAATCTAACACCTACCCTACGTCGTACCCTCACCCGTACCCTATCCCATACCCTAAGCCGTACCCTAACCCTAACCCTAACCCTAACCTATACACTACGCCATACCCTCACTCGTACCCTAACCCGTACCCTAAGCCGTACCCTAACCCTAACCCTAACCTATACACTACGCCGTACCCTCACCCGTACCCTAACCCGTACCCTAAGCCGTACCCTAACCCTAACCCTAACCCTAACCCTAACCCTAACACATACCCTACGCCGTACCCTAACCCGTACCCTAACCCGTATCCTAAGCCGTACCCTAATCCTAACCCTAACCCTAAACTATACCCTACGCCGTAACCTCACCCGTACCCTAACCCGAACCCTAAGCCGTACCCTAACCCTAACCGTAACCCTAACCCTAACCCTAACCCTAACCCATACCGTACGCCATACCCTAACACGTACCCTAACCCGTATCCTAAGCCGTACCCTAACCCTAACCAATACCCTACGCAGTATCCTCACCCATACCCTCACCCGTACCCTAAGCCGTACCCTAAACCTAACCCTAACCCTAACCCTAACCGTAAACCTAACCCCTACCCTATGCCATACCCTCACCTGTACCCTATCGCATAACCTAAGCCGTACCATAACCCTAACACTAACCCTAACCCTAAACCTTAACCTACGCCGTACCCTCACCCGTACCCTAACCCGTATCCTAAGCCGTACCCTAACCCTAACCCTAACCCTAACCCTAACCCATAACCTACGCCGTACCCTCACCCGTACCCTAACACGTACCCTAAGACGTACCGTAACCCTAACCCTAACACTAACCCTAACCCTAACCCACACTCTACGCCGTACCCTAACCCGTACCCTAACCCGTATCTTAAGCCGTACCCTAACCCTAACCAATACCCTACGCATTACCCTCACCCGTACCCTCACCCGTACCCTAAGCCATACCCTAACCCTAACCCTAACCCTAACCCTAACCCCTACCCTACGCCGTACCCTCACCCGTACCCTATCCCATACGCTAAGCCGTACCCTAACCCTAACAGTAACACTAACCCTAACCCTAACCCTAACCTATACCCTACGCCGTACCCTCGCCCATAACCTAATCCGTACCCTAAGCCGTACCCTAACCCTAACCCTAACCTATACACTACGCCGTACCCTCACCCGTACCCTAACCCGTACCCTAAGCCGTACCCTAACTCTAACCCTAACCCTAACCCTAACCCTTACCCATACCCTGCGCCGTACCCTAATCAATACAATAACCTGTATCCTAAGCCTTAACCTAACCCTAACCAATGACCTACACAGTACCCTCACCCGTACCCTAAGCCATACCCTAACCCTAACCCTAACACTAACCCTAACCCAAACCCTACCCTATGCCGTACCCTCACCCATACCCTATACCATACCCTAAGCCGTACCCTAACCCTAACACTAACCCTAACCCTAACCCTAACCCTAACCCTAAACTTCCCTTGACTGCTTTTGCCTCCATTAGATTTCCTAAGCACTAGTGTTTTAAGGAACATGTTAAAAAGAAAATCCTAATGTGATTTTTTTATAATGTGTTTATTCTTTATCTTATCCTAGTGACGAAAATCTTCTCCATGGCTGGACCCTAAATAATATTCCTTTACGTGCTAAGTGGTATCTAGAGAGTGGGATAGGTTTAATAAATACCCTAATCCTAACGTGTACCCTAACCCTAACCCACACCCTAACCCTAATGCGTACCCTAACCCTAACCCAAACCCTAACCCTAACACGTACGCTAATCCTAACCCGTACCCTAAACCAATCCCTAACCCTAAAACTAACCCTAACCCTAACCCTAACCCTAACCCATACGCTACGCCGTACCCTCACCCATACCCTAACCCGTATCCTAAGCCGTACCCTAATCCTAAACCTAACCCTGACCTCTACCCTACGCCGTACCCTCACCCGTACCCTAACCCGTACCCAAAGCCTTACCCTAACCCTAACCCTAACCCTAACCCTAACCCATACCGTACGCCATACCCTAACACGTACCCTAACCCGTACCCAAAGCCTTACCCTAACCCTAACCCTAACCCTCACCCATACCCAACGCCGTAACCTAACCCATATCCTAACCCGTATCCTAAGCCGTACCCTAACCCTAACCAATAACCTACGCAGTACCCTCACCAGTAACCTCACCCGTATCCTAAGCCCTACCCTAACCCTAACCCTAACCCTAACACTAAACTACCCTTTACTGCTTTTGCCTCCATTAGATTTCCTAAACACTAGTGTTTTAAGGAACAGGTTAAAAAGAAAACCTCATGTGATTTTTTTATAATGTGTTTATTCTTTATCTTATCCTAGTGACTAAAATCTTCTCCATGGCTGAACCCCAAATAATATTCCTTTACGTGCTAAGTGGTATCTAGAGAGTGGGATAGGTTTAATAAATACCCTAATCCTAACGTGTACCCTAAACCTAACCCATACCCTAACCCTAACGTGTACCGTAACCCTAACCAAAACCCTAACCCGAACAAGTATGCTAATCCTAACCCGTACCCTAAACCAATCCCTAACCCTAAAACTAACCCTAACCCTAACCCTAAGCCTAACCCATAACCTACGCCGTACCCTCACCCGTACCCTAACCCGTATCCTAAGCCGTACCCTAACCCTAACCCTAACCCTAACCCTAACCGCTACCCTACGCCGTACCCTATCCCATACCCTAAGCGGTACCCTAAACCTAACACTAACCCTAAACCTAACCCTAACCCCTACCCTACGCCGTACCCTCACCCGTAACCTATCCCATACCCTAAGCCGTACCCTAACCCTAACACTAACCCTAACCCTAAATCTAACACCTACCCTACGTCGTACCCTCACCCGTACCCTATCCCATACCCTAAGCCGTACCCTAACCCTAACCCTAACCCTAACCTATACACTACGCCATACCCTCACTCGTACCCTAACCCGTACCCTAAGCCGTACCCTAACCCTAACCCTAACATATACACTACGCCGTACCCTCACCCGTACCCTAACCCGTACACTAAGCCGTACCCTAACCCTAACCCTAACCCTAACCCTAACCCTAACACATACCCTACGCCGTACCCTAACCCGTACCCTAACCCGTATCCTAAGCCGTACCCTAATCCTAACCCTAACCCTAAACTATACCCTACGCCGTAACCTCACCCGTACCCTAACCCGAACACTAAGCCGTACCCTAACCCTAACCGTAACCCTAACCCTAACCCTAACCCTAACCCATACCGTACGCCATACCCTAACACGTACCCTAACCCGTATCCTAAGCCGTACCCTAACCCTAACCAATACCCTACGCAGTATCCTCACCCATACCCTCACCCGTACCCTAAGCCGTACCCTAAACCTAACCCTAACCCTAACCCTAACCGTAAACCTAACCCCTACCCTATGCCATACCCTCACCTGTACCCTATCGCATAACCTAAGCCGTACCATAACCCTAACACTAACCCTAACCCTAAACCTTAACCTACGCCGTACCCTCACCCGTACCCTAACCCGTATCCTAAGCCGTACCCTAACCCTAACCCTAACCCTAACCCTAACCCATAACCTACGCCGTACCCTCACCCGTACCCTAACACGTACCCTAAGACGTACCGTAACCCATACCTAACACTAACCCTAACCCTAACCCACACTCTACGCCGTACCCTAACCCGTACCCTAACCCGTATCTTAAGCCGTACCCTAACCCTAACCAATACCCTACGCATTACCCTCACCCGTACCCTCACCCGTACCCTAAGCCATACCCTAACCCTAACCCTAACCCTAACCCTAACCCCTACCCTACGCCGTACCCTCACCCGTACCCTATCCCATACGCTAAGCCGTACCCTAACCCTAACAGTAACACTAACCCTAACCCTAACCCTAACCTATACCCTACGCCGTACCCTCGCCCATAACCTAATCCGTACCCTAAGCCGTACCCTAACCCTAACCCTAACCTATACACTACGCCGTACCCTCACCCGTACCCTAACCCGTACCCTAAGCCGTACCCTAACTCTAACCCTAACCCTAACCCTAACCCTTACCCATACCCTGCGCCGTACCCTAATCAATACAATAACCTGTATCCTAAGCCTTAACCTAACCCTAACCAATGACCTACACAGTACCCTCACCCGTACCCTAAGCCATACCCTAACCCTAACCCTAACACTAACCCTAACCCAAACCCTACCCTATGCCGTACCCTCACCCATACCCTATACCATACCCTAAGCCGTACCCTAACCCTAACACTAACCCTAACCCTAACCCTAACCCTAACCCTAAACTTCCCTTGACTGCTTTTGCCTCCATTAGATTTCCTAAGCACTAGTGTTTTAAGGAACATGTTAAAAAGAAAATCCTAATGTGATTTTTTTATAATGTGTTTATTCTTTATCTTATCCTAGTGACGAAAATCTTCTCCATGGCTGGACCCTAAATAATATTCCTTTACGTGCTAAGTGGTATCTAGAGAGTGGGATAGGTTTAATAAATACCCTAATCCTAACGTGTACCCTAACCCTAACCCACACCCTAACCCTAATGCGTACCCTAACCCTAACCCAAACCCTAACCCTAACACGTACGCTAATCCTAACCCGTACCCTAAACCAATCCCTAACCCTAAAACTAACCCTAACCCTAACCCTAACCCTAACCCATACGCTACGCCGTACCCTCACCCATACCCTAACCCGTATCCTAAGCCGTACCCTAATCCTAAACCTAACCCTGACCTCTACCCTACGCCGTACCCTCACCCGTACCCTAACCCGTACCCAAAGCCTTACCCTAACCCTAACCCTAACCCTAACCCTAACCCATACCGTACGCCATACCCTAACACGTACCCTAACCCGTATCCTAAGCCGTACCCTAACCCTAACCCTAACCCTAACCCTAACCCTAACCCATACCGTACGCCATACCCTAACACGTACCCTAACCCGTATCCTAAGCCGTACCCTAACCCTAACCAATACCCTACGCAGTATCCTCACCCATAGCCTCACCCGTACCCTAAGCCGTACTCTAACCCTAACCCTAACCCTAACCCTAACCCTAACCCCTACCCTATGCCATACCCTCACCTGTACCCTATCCCATAACCTAAGCCGTACCATAACCCTAACACTAACCCTAACCCTAACCCATAACCTACGCCGTACCCTCACCCGTACCCTAACCCGTATCCTAAGCCGTACCGTAACCCTAACCCTAACCCTAACCCTAACCCTAACCCATACCCTACGCCATACCCTAACCCGTACCCTAACCCGTATCCTAAGCCGTACCCTAACCCTAAACCTAACCCTAACCTCTACCGTACGCCGTACCCTCACCCGTATCCTAACCCGTACCCTAAGCCGTACCCTAACCCTAACCCTAACCCTAACCCATACGCTACGCCGCACCCTCAGCCGTACCCTAACCCGTATCCTAAGCCGTACCCTAACCCTAACCCTAACCCTAACCGCTACCCTACGCCGTACCATATCCCATATCCTAAGCGGTACCCTAAACCTAACACTAACCCTAAACCTAACCCTAACCCCTACCCTATGCCGTACCCTCACCCGTAACCTATCCCATACCCTAAGCCGTACCCTAACCTTAACACTAACCCTAACCCTAAACCTAACCCCTACCCTACGCCGTACCCTCACCCGTACCCTATCCCATACCCTAAGCCGTACCCTAACCCTAACCCTAACCCTAACCTATACACTACGCCGTACCCTCACCCGTACCCTAACCCGTACCCTAAGCCGTACCCTAACCCTAACCCTAACCCTAACCCTAACCCTAACCCATACCCTACGCCGTACCCTAAACCGTACCCTAACCCGTATTCTAAGCCGTACCCTAACCATAACCAATACCCTACACAGTACCCTCACCCGTACCCTCACCCGTACTCTAAGCCATACCCTAACCCTAACCCTAACCCTAACCTATACACTACTCCATACTCTCACCCGTACCCTAACCCGTACCCTAAGCCGTACCCTAACCCTAACCCTAACCCTAAACTATACCCTACGCCGTAACCTCAGCCGTACCCTAACCCGTACCCTAAGCCGTACCCTAACCCTAACCCTAACCCTAACCCTAACCCTAACCCATAGCGTACGCCATACCCTAACACGTACCCTAACCCGTATCCTAAGCCGTACCCTAACCCTAACCAATACCCTACGCAGTATCCTCACCCATACCCTCACCCGTACCCTAAGCCGTACCCTAACCCTAACCCTAACCCTAAACCTAACCCTAACCCCTACCCTATGCCATACCCTCACCTGTACCCTATCCCATAACCTAAGCCGTACCCTAACCCTAACCCTAACCCTAACCCTAACCCATAACCTACGCCGTACCCTCACCCGTACCCTAACCCGTATCCTAAGCCGTACCCTAACCCTAACCCTAACCCTAACCCTAACCCATAACATACGCCGTACCCTCACCCGTACCCTAACACGTACCCTAAGACGTACCGTAACCCTAACCCTAACACTAACCCTAACCCTAACCCACACTCTACGCCGTACCCTAACCCGTACCCTAACACGTATCCTAAGCCATAACCTAACCCAAACCAATACCCTACGCAGTACCCTCACCCGTACCCTCACCCGTACCCTAAGCCATACCCTAACCATAACCCTAACCCTAACCCTAACCCCTACCCTACGCCGTACCCTCACCCGTACCCTATCCCATACCCTAAGCCGTACCCTAACCCTAACACTAACCCTAACCCTAACCCTAACCCTAAACTACCCTTGATTGCTTTTGCCTCTATTAGATTTCCTAAGCACTAGTGTTTTAAGGAACAGGTTAAAAAGAAAATCCTAATGTGATTTTTTTATAATGTGTTTATTCTTTATCTTATCCTAGTGACTAAAATCTTCTCCATTGCTGGATCCCTAATAATATTCCTTTACGTGCTAAGTGGTATCTAGAGAGTGGGATAGGTTTAATAAATACCCTAATCCTAACGTTTACCCTAACCCTAACCCATACCCTAACCCTAACGCGTACCCTAACCCTAACCCAAAACCTAACCCTAACACGTACGCTAATCCTAACCCATACCCTAAACCAATCCCTAACCCTAAAACTAACCCTAACCCTAACCATAACCCTAACCCTTACCCAACGACGTACCCTCACCCGTACACTAACCCGTACCCTAAGACGTACCCTAACCCTAACCCTAACCCATATGCTACGCCGTACCCTCACCCGTACCCTAACCCGTATCCTAAGCCGTACCCTAACCCTAACCCTAACCCTAACCCTAAGCCTAACCCATACCCTACGCCATACCCTAACCCATACCCTAACCCGTATCCTAAGCCATATCCTAACCCTAAACAATACCCTACGCAGTACCCTCACCCGTACCCTCACCCGTACCCTAAGCTGTACCCTGACCCCAACCCTAACCCTAACTCTAACCCTAACCCCTACCCTACGCCGTACCCTCACCCGTACCCTATCCCATACACTAAGCCGTACCCTAACCCTAACACTAACACTAACCCTAACCCTAACCCTAACCCATACCCTACGCCGTAACCTAACCCGTACCCTAAGCCGTACCCTAACCCTAACCCTAACCTATACACTACGCCGTACCCTCACCCGTACCCTAACCCGTACCCTAAGCCGTACCCTAACTCTAACCCTAACCCTAACCCTAACCCTTACCCATACCCTGCGCCGTACCCTAACCCATACAATAACCTGTATCCTAAGCCTTAACCTAACCCTAACCAATGACCTACACAGTACCCTCACCCGTACCCTAAGCCATACCCTAACCCTAACCCTAACACTAACCCTAACCCTAAACCCTACCCTATGCCGTACCCTCACCCATACCCTATCCCATACCCTAAGCCGTACCCTAACCCTAACACTAACCCTAACCCTAACCCTAACCCTAAACTACCCTTGACTGCTTTTGCCTCCATTAGATTTCCTAAGCACTAGTGTTTTAAGGAACAGGTTAAAAAGAAAATCCTAATGTGATTTTTTTATAATGTGTTTATTCTTTATCTTATCCTAGTGACGAAAATATTCTCCATGGCTGGACCCTAAATAATATTCCTTTACGTGCTAAGTGGTATATAGAGAGTGGGATAGGTTTAATAAATACCCTAATCCTAACGTGTACCCTAACCCTAACCCATACCCTAACCCTAATGCATACCCTAACCCTAACCCAAACCCTAACCCTAACACGTACGCTAATCCTAACCCGTACCCTAAACCAATCACTAACCCTAAAACTAACGCTAACCCTAACCCTAACCCTAACACATACGCTACGCCGTACCCTCACCCATACCCTAACCCGTATCCTAAGCCGTACCCTAATCCTAAACCTAACCCTAACCTCTACCATACGCCGTACCCTCACCCGTACCCTAACCCGTACCCAAAGCCTTACCCTAACCCTAACCCTAACCCTCACCCATACCCAATGCTGTAACCTAACCCATATCCTAACCCGTATCCTAAGCCGTACCCTAACCCTAACCAATGACCTACGCAGTACCCTCACCAGTACCCTCACCCTTATCCTAAGCCCTACCCTAACCCTAACCCTAAACTACCCTTTACTGCTCTTGCCTCCATTAGATTTCCTAAACACTAGTGTTTTAAGGAACAGGTTAAAAAGAAAACCTTATGTGATTTTTTTATAATGTGTTTATTCTTTATCTTATCCTAGTGACTAAAATCTTCTCCATGGCTGAACCCCAAATAATATTCCTTTACGTGCTAAGTGGTATCTAGAGAGTGGGATAGGTTTAATAAATACCCTAATCCTAAAGTGTACCCTAAACCTAACCCATACCCTAACCCTAACGCGTACCCTAACCCTAACCAAAACCCTAACCCGAACACGTATGCTAATCCTAACTCGTACCCTAAACCAATCCCTAACCCTAAAACTAACCCTAACCCTAACCCTAACCCTAACCCATAACCTACACCGTACCCTCACCCGTACCCTAACCCGTACCCTAAGCCGTACCCTAACCCTAACCCTAACCCTAAACCATACGCTACGCCGTACCCTCACCCGTACCCTAACCCGTATCCTAAGCCGTACCCTAACCCTAACCCTAACCCTAAACTATACCCTACGCCGTAACCTCACCCGTACCCTAACCCGTACCCTAAGCCGTACCCTAACCCTAACCCTAACCCTAACCCTAACCCTAACCCATACCGTACGCCATACCCTAACACGTACCCTAACCCGTATCCTAAGCCGTACCCTAACCCTAACAAATACCCTATGCAGTATCCTCACCCATACCCTCACCCGTACCCTAAGCCGTACCCTAACCCTAACCCTAACCCTAACCCTAACCCATACCATATGCAATACCCTCACCTGTACCCTATCCCATAACCTAAGCCGTACCCTAACCCTAACCCTAACCCTAACCCTAACCCATACGCTACGCCGTACCTTCACCCGTACCCTAACCCGTATCCTAAGCCGTACCCTAACCCTAACCCTAACCCTAACCCTAACCCTAACCCTAACCCTAACCCATACCCTACGCCATACCCTAACACGTACCCTAACCCGTATCCTAAGCCGTATCCTAACCCTAACCAATACCCTACGCAGTACCCTCACCCGTATCCTCACCCGTACCCTAAGCCGTACCCTAACCAAAACCCTAACCCTAACTCTAACCCTAACCCCTACCCTATGCCATACCCTCACCCGTAACCTAACCCGTACCCTAAGCCGTACCCTAACCCTAACCCTAACCTATACACTATGCCGTAACCTCACCCGTACCCTAACCCGTACCCTAAGCCGTACCCTAACTCTAACCCTAACCCTAACCCTAACCCTTACCCATACCCTGCGCCGTACCCTAACCCATACAATAACCTGTATCCTAAGCCTTAACCTAACCCTAACCAATGACCTACACAGTACCCTCACCCGTACCCTAAGCCATACCCTAACCCTAACCCTAACACTAACCCTAACCCTAAACCCTACCCTATGCCGTACCCTCACCCATACCCTATCCCATACCCTAAGCCGTACCCTAACCCTAACACTAACCCTAACCCTAACCCTAACCCTAAACTACCCTTGACTGCTTTTGCCTCCATTAGATTTCCTAAACACTAGTGTTTTAAGGAACAGGTTAAAAAGAAAACCTTATGTGATTTTTTTATAATGTGTTTATTCTTTATCTTATCCTAGTGACTAAAATCTTCTCCATGGCTGAATCCCAAATAATATTCCTTTACGTGCTAAGTGGTATTTAGAGAGTGGCATAGGTTTAATAAATACCCTAATCCTAAAGTGTACCCTAAACCTAACCCATACCCTAACCCTAACGCGTACCCTAACCCTAACCAAAACCCTAACCCGAACAAGTATGCTAATCCTAACCCGTACCCTAAACCAATCCCTAACCCTAAAACTGACCCTAACCCTAACCCTAACCCTAACCCTAACCCTAACCCTAACCCTAACCCGTACCCTAAGCCGTACCCTAACCCTAACCCTAACCCTAACCCATACGCTACGCCGTACCCTCACCCGTACCCTAACCCGTATCCTAAGCCGTACCCTAACCCTAACCCTAACCCTAACACTAACCGCTACCCTACGCCGTACCCAATCCCATACCCTAAGCAGTACCCTAACCCTAACACTAACCCTAAACCTAACCCTAACACTTACCCTACGCCGTACCCTCACCCGTAAACTATCCCATACCCTAAGCCGTACGGTAACCCTAACATTAACCCTAACCCTAAACCTAACCCCTACCCTACGCCGTACCCTCACCCGTACCCTATCCCATACCCTAAGCCGTACCCTAAACCTAACCCTAACCCTAACCTATACACTACGCCATACCCTCACCCGAACCCTAACCCGTACCCTAAGCCGTACCCTAACCCTAACCCTAACCCTAACCTATACACTACGCCGTACCCTCACCCGTACCCTAACCCGTACCCTAAGCCATACCCTAACCCTAACCCTAACCCTAACCCTAACCCTAACCCATACCCTACGCCGTACTCTAAACTGTACCCTAACCCGTATTCTAAGCCGTACCCTAACCATAACCAATACCCTACACAGTACCCTCACCCGTACCCTCACCATACCCTAAGCCATACCCTAAACCTAACCCTAACCCTAACCTATACACTACGCCATACCCTCACCCGTACCCTAACCCGTACCCTAACCCGTATCCTAAGCCGTATCCTAACCCTAACCCTAACCCTAACCCTAACCCATAACCTACGCCGTACCCTCACCCGTACCCTAACACGTACCCTAATACGTACCGTAACCCTAACCCTAACACTAACCCTAACCCTAACCCACACTCTACACCGTACCCTAACCCGTACCCTAACACGTATCCTAAGCCGTACCCTAACCCTAACCAATACTCTACGCAGTACCCTCACCCGTACCCTCACCCGTACCCTAAGCCATACCCTAACCCTAACCCTAACCCTAACCCTAACCCCTATCCTACGCCGTACCCTCAACCGTACCCTATCCCATACGCTAAGCCGTACCCTAACCCTAACACTAACACTAACCCTAACCCTAACTCTAACCCATACCCTACGCCGTACCCTCACCCGTAACCTAACCCGTACCCTAAGCCGTACCCTAACCCTAACCCTAACCCCTACCCTACGCCGTACCCTCACCCATACCCTATCCCATACCCTAAGCCGTACCCTAACCCTAACACTAACCCTAACCCTAACCCTAAACCTAAACTACCCTTGATTGCTTTTGCCTCTATTAGATTTCCTAAGCACTAGTGTTTTAAGGAAGAGGTTAAAAAGAAAATCCTAATGTGATTTTTTTATAATGTGTTTATTCTTTATCTTATCCTAGTGACTAAAATCTTCTCCATGGCTGGATCCCTAATAATATTCCTTTACGTGCTAAGTGGTATCTAGAGAGTGGGATAGGTTTAATAAATACCCTAATCCTAATGTGTACCCTAAACCTAACCCATACCCTAACCCTAACGCGTACCCTAACCCTAACAAAAAACCTAACCCTAACACGTACGCTAATCCTAACCCGTACCCTAAACGAATCCCTAACCCTAAAACTAACCCTAACCCTAACCCTAACCCTAACCCTTACCCTACGCCGTACCCTCACCCGTACCCTAACCCGTACCCTAAGCCGTACCCTAACCCTAACCCTAACCCATACGCTACGCCGTACCCTCACCCGTACCCTAACCCGTATCCTAAGCCGTACCCTAACCCTAACCCTAACCCTAACCCATACGCTACGCCGTACCCTCACCCGTACCCTAACCCGTATCCTAAGCCGTATCCTAACCCTAACCAATACCCTACGCAGTACCCTCACCCGTACCCTCACCCGTACCCTGAGCCGTACCCTAACCCCAACCCTAACCCTAACTCTAACCCTAACCCCTACCCTACGCCGTACCCTCACCCGTACCCTATCCCATACGCTAAACCGTACCCTAACCCTAACACTAACACTTACCCTAACCCTAACCCTAACCCATACCCTACGCCGTACCATCACCCGTAACCTAACCCGTACCCAAAGCCGTACCCTAACCCTAACCCTAACCTATACACTACGCCGTACCCTCACCCGTACCCTAACCCGTACCCTAAGCCGTACCCTAACTCTAACCCTAACCCTAACCCTAACCCTTACCCATACCCTGCGCCGTACCCTAACCCATACAATAACCTGTATCCTAAGCCTTAACCTAACCCTAACCAATGACCTACACAGTACCCTCACCCGTACCCTAAGCCATACCCTAACCCTAACCCTAACACTAACCCTAACCCTAAACCCTACCCTATGCCGTACCCTCACCCATACCCTATCCCATACCTTAAGCCGTACACTAACCATAACACTAACCCTAACCCTAACCCTAACACTAAACTACCCTTGACTGCTTTTGCCTCCATTAGATTTCCTAAGCACTAGTGTTTTAAGGAACAGGTTAAAAAGAAAATCCTAATGTGATTTTTTTATAATGTGTTTATTCTTTATCTTATCCTAGTAACGAAAATCTTCTCCATGGCTGGACCCTAAATAATATTCCTTTACGTGCTAAGTGGTATCTAGAGAGTGGGATAGGTTTAATAAATACCCTAATCCTAACGTGTACCCTAACCCTAACCCTAATGCGTACCCTAACCCTAACCCAAACCCTAACCCTAACACGTACGCTAATCCTAACCCGTACCCTAAACCAATCCCTAACCCTAAAACTAACCCTAACCCTAACCCTAACCCTAACCCATACGCTACGCCGTAACCTCACCCATACCCTAACCCGTATCCTAAGCCGTACCCTAACCCTAAAACTAAACCTAACCTCTACCCTACGCCGTACCCTCACCCATACCCTAACCCGTACCCAAAGCCTTACCCTAACCCTAACCCTAACCCTCACCCATACCCAACGCCGTAACCTAACCCATATCCTAACCCGTATCCTAAGCCGTACCCTAACCCTAACCAATAACCTACGCAGTACCCTCACCAGTACCCTCACCCGTATCCTAAGCCCTACCCTAACCCTAACCCTAACCCTAACCCTAAACTACCCTTTACTGCTTTTGCCTCCATTAGATTTCCTAAACACTAGTGTTTTAAGGAACAGGTTAAAAAGAAAAACTTATGTGATTTTTTTATAATGTGTTTATTCTTTATCTTATCCTAGTGACTAAAATCTTCTCCATGGCTGAACCCCAAATAATATTCCTTTACGTGCTAAGTGGTATCTAGAGAGTGGGATAGGTTTAATAAATACCCTAATCCTAAAGTGTACCCTAAACCTAACCCATACCCTAACCCTAACGCGTACCCTAACCCTAACCAAAACCCTAACCCGAACACGTATGCTAATCCTAACTCGTACCCTAAACCAATCCCTAACCCTAAAACTAACCCTAACCCTAACCCTAACCCTAACCCATAACCTACACCGTACCCTCACCCGTACCCTAACCCGTACCCTAAGCCGTACCCTAACCCTAACCCTAACCCTAAATCATACGCTACGCCGTACCCTCACCCGTACCCTAACCCGTATCCTAAGCCGTACCCTAACCCTAACCCTAACCCTAAACTATACCCTACGCCGTAACCTCACCCGTACCCTAACCCGTACCCTAAGCCGTACCCTAACCCTAACCCTAACCCTAACCCTAACCCTAACCCATACCGTACGCCATACCCTAACACGTACCCTAACCCGTATCCTAAGCCGTACCCTAACCCTAACAAATACCCTATGCAGTATCCTCACCCATACCCTCACCCGTACCCTAAGCCGTACCCTAACCCTAACCCTAACCCTAACCCTAACCCATACCATATGCAATACCCTCACCTGTACCCTATCCCATAACCTAAGCCGTACCCTAACCCTAACCCTAACCCTAACCCTAACCCATACGCTACGCCGTACCTTCACCCGTACCCTAACCCGTATCCTAAGCCGTACCCTAACCCTAACCCTAACCCTAACCCTAACCCTAACCCTAACCCTAACCCATACCCTACGCCATACCCTAACACGTACCCTAACCCGTATCCTAAGCCGTATCCTAACCCTAACCAATACCCTACGCAGTACCCTCACCCGTATCCTCACCCGTACCCTAAGCCGTACCCTAACCAAAACCCTAACCCTAACTCTAACCCTAACCCCTACCCTATGCCATACCCTCACCCGTAACCTAACCCGTACCCTAAGCCGTACCCTAACCCTAACCCTAACCTATACACTATGCCGTAACCTCACCCGTACCCTAACCCGTACCCTAAGCCGTACCCTAACTCTAACCCTAACCCTAACCCTAACCCTTACCCATACCCTGCGCCGTACCCTAACCCATACAATAACCTGTATCCTAAGCCTTAACCTAACCCTAACCAATGACCTACACAGTACCCTCACCCGTACCCTAAGCCATACCCTAACCCTAACCCTAACACTAACCCTAACCCTAAACCCTACCCTATGCCGTACCCTCACCCATACCCTATCCCATACCCTAAGCCGTACCCTAACCCTAACACTAACCCTAACCCTAACCCTAACCCTAAACTACCCTTGACTGCTTTTGCCTCCATTAGATTTCCTAAACACTAGTGTTTTAAGGAACAGGTTAAAAAGAAAACCTTATGTGATTTTTTTATAATGTGTTTATTCTTTATCTTATCCTAGTGACTAAAATCTTCTCCATGGCTGAATCCCAAATAATATTCCTTTACGTGCTAAGTGGTATTTAGAGAGTGGCATAGGTTTAATAAATACCCTAATCCTAAAGTGTACCCTAAACCTAACCCATACCCTAACCCTAACGCGTACCCTAACCCTAACCAAAACCCTAACCCGAACAAGTATGCTAATCCTAACCCGTACCCTAAACCAATCCCTAACCCTAAAACTGACCCTAACCCTAACCCTAACCCTAACCCTAACCCTAACCCTAACCCTAACCCGTACCCTAAGCCGTACCCTAACCCTAACCCTAACCCTAACCCATACGCTACGCCGTACCCTCACCCGTACCCTAACCCGTATCCTAAGCCGTACCCTAACCCTAACCCTAACCCTAACCCTAACCCTAACCCTAACCCTAACCCTAACCCGTACCCTAAGCCGTACCCTAACCCTAACACTAACCCTAACCCTAACCCTAAACCTAAACTACCCTTGATTGCTTTTGCCTCTATTAGATTTCCTAAGCACTAGTGTTTTAAGGAAGAGGTTAAAAAGAAAATCCTAATGTGATTTTTTTATAATGTGTTTATTCTTTATCTTATCCTAGTGACTAAAATCTTCTCCATGGCTGGATCCCTAATAATATTCCTTTACGTGCTAAGTGGTATCTAGAGAGTGGGATAGGTTTAATAAATACCCTAATCCTAATGTGTACCCTAAACCTAACCCATACCCTAACCCTAACGCGTACCCTAACCCTAACAAAAAACCTAACCCTAACACGTACGCTAATCCTAACCCGTACCCTAAACGAATCCCTAACCCTAAAACTAACCCTAACCCTAACCGTAACCCTAACCCTTACCCTACGCCGTACCCTCACCCGTACCCTAACCCGTACCCTAAGCCGTACCCTAACCCTAACCCTAACCCATACGCTACGCCGTACCCTCACCCGTACCCTAACCCGTATCCTAAGCCGTACCCTAACCCTAACCCTAACCCTAACCCATACGCTACGCCGTACCCTCACCCGTAACCTAACCCGTATCCTAAGCCGTATCCTAACCCTAACCAATACCCTACGCAGTACCCTCACCCGTACCCTCACCCGTACCCTGAGCCGTACCCTAACCCCAACCCTAACCCTAACTCTAACCCTAACCCCTACCCTACGCCGTACCCTCACCCGTACCCTATCCCATACGCTAAACCGTACCCTAACCCTAACACTAACACTTACCCTAACCCTAACCCTAACCCATACCCTACGCCGTACCATCACCCGTAACCTAACCCGTACCCAAAGCCGTACCCTAACCCTAACCCTAACCTATACACTACGCCGTACCCTCACCCGTACCCTAACCCGTACCCTAAGCCGTACCCTAACTCTAACCCTAACCCTAACCCTAACCCTTACCCATACCCTGCGCCGTACCCTAACCCATACAATAACCTGTATCCTAAGCCTTAACCTAACCCTAACCAATGACCTACACAGTACCCTCACCCGTACCCTAAGCCATACCCTAACCCTAACCCTAACACTAACCCTAACCCTAAACCCTACCCTATGCCGTACCCTCACCCATACCCTATCCCATACCTTAAGCCGTACACTAACCATAACACTAACCCTAACCCTAACCCTAACACTAAACTACCCTTGACTGCTTTTGCCTCCATTAGATTTCCTAAGCACTAGTGTTTTAAGGAACAGGTTAAAAAGAAAATCCTAATGTGATTTTTTTATAATGTGTTTATTCTTTATCTTATCCTAGTAACGAAAATCTTCTCCATGGCTGGACCCTAAATAATATTCCTTTACGTGCTAAGTGGTATCTAGAGAGTGGGATAGGTTTAATAAATACCCTAATCCTAACGTGTACCCTAACCCTAACCCTAATGCGTACCCTAACCCTAACCCAAACCCTAACCCTAACACGTACGCTAATCCTAACCCGTACCCTAAACCAATCCCTAACCCTAAAACTAACCCTAACCCTAACCCTAACCCTAACCCATACGCTACGCCGTACCCTCACCCATACCCTAACCCGTATCCTAAGCCGTACCCTAACCCTAAAACTAAACCTAACCTCTACCCTACGCCGTACCCTCACCCATACCCTAACCCGTACCCAAAGCCTTACCCTAACCCTAACCCTAACCCTCACCCATACCCAACGCCGTAACCTAACCCATATCCTAACCCGTATCCTAAGCCGTACCCTAACCCTAACCAATAACCTACGCAGTACCCTCACCAGTACCCTCACCCGTATCCTAAGCCCTACCCTAACCCTAACCCTAACCCTAACCCTAAACTACCCTTTACTGCTTTTGCCTCCATTAGATTTCCTAAACACTAGTGTTTTAAGGAACAGGTTAAAAAGAAAAACTTATGTGATTTTTTTATAATGTGTTTATTCTTTATCTTATCCTAGTGACTAAAATCTTCTCCATGGCTGAACCCCAAATAATATTCCTTTACGTGCTAAGTGGTATCTAGAGAGTGGGATAGGTTTAATAACTACCCTAATCCTAAAGTGTACCCTAAACCTAACCCATACCCTAACCCTAACGCGTACCCTAACCCTAACCAAAACCCTAACCCGAACAAGTATGCTAATCCTAACCCGTACCCTAAACCAATCCCTAAACCTAAAACTAACCCTAACCCTAACCCTAACCCTAACCCATAACCTACACCGTACCCTCACCCGTACCCTAACCCGTACCCTAAGCCGTACCCTAACCCTAACCCTAAACCATATGCTACGCCGTACCCTCACCCGTACCCTAACCCGTATCCTAAGGCGTACCCTAACCCTAACCCTAACCCTAAACTATACCCTACGCCGTAACCTCACCCGTACCCTAACCCGTACCCTATGCCGTACCCTAACCCTAACCCGAACCTTGACCCTAACCCTAACCCTAACCCATACCGTACGCCATACCCTAACACGTACCCTAACCCGTATCCTAAGCCGTACCCTAACCCTAAACCTAACCCTAACCTCTACCCTACGCCGTACCCTCACCCGTACCCTAACCCGTACCCAAAGCCTTACCCTAACCCTAACCCTAACCCTCACCCATACCCAATGCCGTAACCTAACCCATATCCTAACCCGTATCCTAAGCCGTACCCTAACCCTAACCAATAACCTACGCAGTACCCTCACCAGTACCCTCACCCGTATCCTAAGCCCTACCCTAACCCTAACCCTAACTCTAACCCTAAACTACCCTTTACTGCTTTTGCCTCCATTAGATTTCCTAAACACTAGTGTTTTAAGGAACAGGTTAAAAAGAAAACCTTATGTGATTTTTTTATAATGTGTTTATTCTTTATCTTATCCTAGTGACTAAAATCTTCTCCATGGCTGAACCCCAAATAATATTCCTTTACGTGCTAAGTGGTATCTAGAGAGTGGGATAGGTTTAATAAATACCCTAATCCTAAAGTGTACCCTAAACCTAACCCATACCCTAACCCTAACGCCTACCCTAACCCTAACCAAAACCCTAACCCGAAAACGTATGCTAATCCTAACCCGTACCCTAAACCAATCCCTAACCCTAAAACTAACCCTAACCCTAACCCTAACCCTAACCCATAACCTACACCGTACCCTCACCCGTACCCTAACCCGTACCCTAAGCCGTACCCTAACCCTAACCCTAACCCTAAACCATACGCTACGCCGTACCCTCACCCGTACCCTAACCCGTATCCTAAGCCGTACCCTAACCCTAACCCTAACCCTAAATTATACCCTACGACGTAACCTCACCCGTACCCTAACCCGTACCCTAAGCCGTACCCTAACCCTAACCCTAACCCTAACCCTAACCCTAACCCTAACCCATACTGTACGCCATACCCTAACACGTACCCTAACCCGTATCCTAAGCCGTTCCCTAACCCTAACCAATACCCTATGCAGTATCCTCACCCATACCCTCACCCGTACCCTAAGCCGTACCCTAACCCTAACCCTAACCCTAACCCTAACCCTAAACCCTACCCTATGCCATACCCTCACCTGTACCCTATTCCATAACCTAAGCCGTACTATAACCCTAACACTAACCCTAACCCTAACCCATAACCTATGCCGTACCCTCACCCGTACCCTAACCCGTATCCTAAGACGTACCGTAACCCTAACCAATACCCTACGCAGTATCCTCACCCATACCCTCACCCGTACCCTAAGCCGTACCCTAACCCTAACCCTAACCCTAACCCTAACCCATACCCTATGCCATACCCTCACCTGTACCCTATCCCATAACCTAAGCCGTACCCTAACCCTAACCCTAACCCTAACCCTAACCCATACGCTACGCCGTACCTTCACCCGTACCCTAACCCGTATCCTAAGCCGTACCCTAACCCTAAACCTAACCCTAACCCTAACCCTAACCCTAACCCCAACCCATACCCTACGCCATACCCTAACACGTACCCTAACCCGTATCCTAAGCCGTATCCTAACCCTAACCAATACCCTACGCAGTACCCTCACCCGCACCCTCACCCGTACCCTAAGCCGTACCCTAACCCAAACCGTAACCCTAACTCTAACCCTAACCCCTACCCTACGCCGTACCCTCACCCGTACCCTATCCCATACGCTAAGCCGTAACCTAACCCTAACACTAACCCTAACCCTAACCCTAAACCATACCCTATGCCGTACCCTCACCCGTAACCTAACCCGTACCCTAAGCCGTACACTAACCCTAACCCTAACCTATACACTATGCCGTACCCTCACCCGTACCCTAACCCATACCCTAAGCCGTACCCTAACTCTAACCCTAACCCTAACCCTTACCCATACCCTGCGCCGTACCCTAACCCATACAATAACCTGTATCCTAAGCCTTAACCTAACCCTAACCAATGACCTACACAGTACCCTCACCCGTACCCTAAGCCATACTCTAATCCTAACCCTAACACTAACCCTAACCCTAAACCCTACCCTATGCCGTACCCTCACCCATACCCTATCTCATACCCTAAGCCGTACCCTAACCCTAACACTAACCCTAACCCTAACCCTAACCCTAAACTACCCTTGACTGCTTTTGCCTCCATTAGATTTCCTAAGCACGAGTGTTTTAAGGAACAGGATAAAAAGAAAATCCTAATGTGATTTTTTTATAATGTGCTTATTCTTTATCTTATCCTATTGACGAAAATCTTCTCCATGGCTGGACCCTAAATAATATTCCTTTACGTGCTAAGTGGTATCTAGAGAGTGGGATAGGTTTAATAAATACCCTAATCCTAACGTGTACCCTAAACCTAACCCATACCAACCCTAAAGCGTACCCTAACCCTAACCAAAACCCTAACCCGAACAAGTATGCTAATCCTAACCCTTACCCTAAACCAATCCCTAACCCTAAAACTAACCCTAACCCTAACCCTAACCCTAACCCATAACCTACGCAGTACCCTCAGCCGTACCCTAACCCGTACCGTAAGCCGTACCCTAACCTTAACCCTAACCCATACGCTACGCCGCACCCTCACCCCTACCCTAACCCGTATCCTAAGCCGTACCCTAACCCTAACCCTAACCCTAACCGCTACCCTACGCCGTACCGTATCCCATACCCTAAGCGGTACCCTAAACCTAACACTAACCCTAAACCTAACCCTAACCCCTACCCTACGCCGTACCCTCACCCGTAACCTATCCCATACCCTAAGCCGTACCCTAACCCTAACACTAACCCTAACCCTAAACCTAACCCCTACCCTACGCCGTACCCTCACCCGTACCCTATCCCATACCCTAAGCCGTACCCTAACCCTAACCCTAACCCTAACCTATACACTACGCCGTACCCTCACCCGTACCCTAACCCGTACCCTAACCCTAACCCTAACCCTAACCCATACCCTACGCCGTACCCTAAACTGTACCCTAAACCGTATTCTAAGCCGTACCCTAACCATAACCAATACCCTACACAGTACCCTCACCCGTACCCTCACCCGTACCCTAAGCCATACCCTAACCCTAACCCTAACCCTAACTTATACACTACGCCATACCCTCACCCGTACCCTAACCCGTACCCTAAGCCGTACCCTAACCCTAACCCTAACCCTAAACTATACCCTACGCCGTGACCTCACCCGTACCCTAACCCGTACCCTAAGCCGTACCCTAACCCTAACCCTAACCCTAACCCTAACCCATAGCGTACGCCATACCCTAACACGTACCCTAACCCGTATCCTAAGCCGTACCCTAACCCTAACCAATACCCTACGCAGTATCCTCACCCATACCCTCACCCGTACCCTAAGCCGTACCCTAACCCTAACCCTAACCCTAAACCTAACCCTAACCCCTACCCTATGCCATACCCTCACCTGTACCCTATCCCATAACCTAAGCCGTACCATAACCCTAACACTAACCCTAAACCTAACCCATAACCTACGCCGTACCCTCACCCGTACACTAACCCGTATCCTAAGCCGTACCCTAACCCTAACCCTAACCCTAACCCTAACCCATAACCTACGCCTTACCCTCACCCGTACCCTAACACGTACCCTAAGACGTACCGTAACCCTAACCCTAACACTAACACTAACCCTAACCCACACTCTACGCCGTACCCTAACCCGTACCCTAACACGTATCCTAAGCCGTACCCTAACCCTAACCAATACCCTACGCAGTACCCTCACCCGTACCCTCACCTGTACCCTAAGCCATACCCTAACCATAACCCTAACCCTAACCCTAACCCCTACCCTACGCCGTACCCTCACCCGTACCCTATCCCATACCCTAAGCCGTACCCTAACCCTAACACTAACCCTAACCCTAACCCTAACCCTAAACTACCCTTGATTGCTTTTGCCTCTATTAGATTTCCTAAGCACTAGTGTTTTAAGGAACAGGTTAAAAAGAAAATCCTAATGTGATTTTTTTATAATGTGTTTATTCTTTATCTTATCCTAGTGACTAAAATCTTCTCCATGGCTGGATCCCTAATAATATTCCTTTACGTGCTAAGTGGTATCTAGAGAGTGGGATAGGTTTAATAAATACCCTAATCCTAACGTGTACCCTAACCCTAACCCATACCCTAACCCTAACGCGTACCCTAACCCTAACCCAAACCCTAACCCTAACACGTACGCTAATCCTAACCCGTACCCTAAACCAATCCCTAACCCTAAAACTAACCCTAACCCTAACCCATACGCTACGCCGTACCCTCACCCATACCCTAACCCGTATCCTAAGCCGTACCCTAACCCTAAACCTAACCCTAACCTCTACCCTATGCCGTACCCTCTCCCGTACCCTAACCCGTACCCAAAGCCTTACCCTAACCCTAACCCTAACCCTCACCCATACCCAACGCCGTAACCTAACCCATATCCTAACCCGTATCCTAAGCCGTACCCTAACCCTAACCAATAACCTACGCAGTACCCTCACCAGTACCCTCACCCGTATCCTAAGCCCTACCCTAACCCTAACCCTAACCCTAACCCTAAACTACCCTTTACTGCTTTTGCCTCCATTAGATTTCCTAAACACTAGTGTTTTAAGGAACAGGTTAGAAAGAAAACCTTATGTGATTTTTTTATAATGTGTTTATTCTTTATCTTATCCTAGTGACTAAAATCTTCTCCATGGCTGAACCCCAAATAATATTCCTTTACGTGCTAAGTGGTATCTAGAGAGTGGGATAGGTTTAATAACTACCCTAATCCTAAAGTGTACCCTAAACCTAACCCATACCCTAACCCTAACGCGTACCCTAACCCTAACCAAAACCCTACCCGAATACGTATGCTAATCCTAACCCGTACCCTAAACCAATCCCTAACCCTAAAACTAACCCTAACCCTAACCCTAACCCTAACCCATAACCTACACTGTACCCTCACCCGTACCCTAACCCGTACCCTAAGCCGTACCCTAACCCTAACCCTAACCCTAAACCATACGCTACGCCGTACCCTCACCCGTACCCTAACCCGTATCCTAAGCCGTACCCTAACCCTAACCCTAACCCTAAACTATACCCTATGCCGTAACCTCACCCGTACCCTAACCCGTACCCTAAGCCGTACCCTAACCCTAACCCTTACCCTACCCCTAACCCTAACCCATACCGTACGCCATACCCTAACACGTACCCTAACCCGTATCCTAAGCCGTACCCTAACCCTAACCAATACCCTACGCAGTATCCTCACCCATACCCTCACCCGTACCCTAAGCCGTACCCTAACCCTAACCCTAACCCTAACCCTAACCCTAAACCCTACCCTATGCCATACCCTCACCTCTACCCTATCCCATAACCTAAGCCGTACCATAACCCTAACACTAACCCTAACCCTAACCCATAACCTACGCCGTACCCTCACCCGTACCCTAACCCGTATCCTAAGACGTACCGTAACCCTAACCAATACCCTACGCAGTATCCTCACCCATACCCTCACCCGTACCCTAAGCCGTACCCTAACCCTAACCCTAACCCTAACCCTAACCCATACCCTATGCCATACCCTCACCTGTACACTATCCCATAACCTAAGCCGTACCCTAACCCTAACCCTAACCCTAACCCTAACCCATACGCTACGCCGTACCTTCACCCGTACCCTAACCCGTATCCTAAGCCGTACCCTAACCCTAAACCTAACCCTAACCCTAACCCTAACCCTAACCCCAACCCATACCCTACGCCATACCCTAACACGTACCCTAACCCGTATCCTAAGCCGTATCCTAACCCTAACCAATACCCTACGCAGTACCCTCACCCGCACCCTCACCCGTACCCTAAGCTGTACCCTAACCCAAACCATAACCCTAACTCTAACCCTAACCCCTACCCTACGCCGTACCCTCACCCGTACCCTATCCCATACGCTAAGCCGTAACCTAACCCTAACACTAACACTAACCCTAACCCTAACCCTAAACCATACCCTATGCCGTACTCTCACCCGTATCCTAACCCGTACCCTAAGCCGTACACTAACCCTAACCCTAACCTATACACTATGCCGTACCCTCACCCGTACCCTAACCCATACCCTAAGCCGTACCCTAACTCTAACCCTAACCCTAACCCTAACCCTTACCCATACCCTGCGCCGTACCCTAACCCATACAATAACCTGTATCCTAAGCCTTAACCTAACCCTAACCAATGACCTACACAGTACCCTCACCCGTACCCTAAGCCATACTCTAATCCTAACCCTAACACTAACCCTAACCCTAAACCCTACCCTATGCCGTACCCTCACCCATACCCTATCTCATACCCTAAGCCGTACCCTAACCCTAACACTAACCCTAACCCTAACCCTAACCCTAAACTACCCTTGACTGCTTTTGCCTCCATTAGATTTCCTAAGCACGAGTGTTTTAAGGAACAGGATAAAAAGAAAATCCTAATGTGATTTTTTTATAATGTGCTTATTCTTTATCTTATCCTATTGACGAAAATCTTCTCCATGGCTGGACCCTAAATAATATTCCTTTACGTGCTAAGTGGTATCTAGAGAGTGGGATAGGTTTAATAAATACCCTAATCCTAACGTGTACCCTAAACCTAACCCATACCAACCCTAAAGCGTACCCTAACCCTAACCAAAACCCTAACCCGAACAAGTATGCTAATCCTAACCCTTACCCTAAACCAATCCCTAACCCTAAAACTAACCCTAACCCTAACCCTAACCCTAACCCATAACCTACGCAGTACCCTCAGCCGTACCCTAACCCGTACCCTAAGCCGTACCCTAACCTTAACCCTAACCCATACGCTACGCCGCACCCTCACCCCTACCCTAACCCGTATCCTAAGCCGTACCCTAACCCTAACCCTAACCCTAACCGCTACCCTACGCCGTACCCTATCCCATACCCTAAGCGGTACCCTAAACCTAACACTAACCCTAAACCTAACCCTAACCCCTACCCTACGCCGTACCCTCACCCGTAACCTATCCCATACCCTAAGCCGTACCCTAACCCTAACACTAACCCTAACCCTAAACCTAACCCCTACCCTACGCCGTACCCTCACCCGTACCCTATCCCATACCCTAGGCCGTACCCTAACCCTAACCCTAACCCTAACCTATACACTACGCCGTACCCTCACCCGTACCCTAACCCGTACCCTAACCCTAACCCTAACCCTAACCCATACCCTACGCCGTACCCTAAACTGTACCCTAAACCGTATTCTAAGCCGTACCCTAACCATAACCAATACCCTACACAGTACCCTCACCCGTACCCTCACCCGTACCCTAAGCCATACCCTAACCCTAACCCTAACCCTAACTTATACACTACGCCATACCCTCACCCGTACCCTAACCCGTACCCTAAGCCGTACCCTAACCCTAACCCTAACCCTAAACTATACCCTACGCCGTGACCTCACCCGTACCCTAACCCGTACCCTAAACCGTACCCTAACCCTAACCCTAACCCTAACCCTAACCCATAGCGTACGCCATACCCTAAGACGTACCCTAACCCGTATCCTAAGCCGTACCCTAACCCTAACCAATACCCTACGCAGTATCCTCACCCATACCCTCACCCGTACCCTAAGCCGTACCCTAACCCTAACCCTAACCCTAAACCTAACCCTAACCCCTACCCTATGCCATACCCTCACCTGTACCCTATCCCATAACCTAAGCCGTACCATAACCCTAACACTAACCCTAAACCTAACCCATAACCTACGCCGTACCCTCACCCGTACACTAACCCGTATCCTAAGCCGTACCCTAACCCTAACCCTAACCCTAACCCTAACCCATAACCTACGCCTTACCCTCACCCGTACCCTAACACGTACCCTAAGACGTACCGTAACCCTAACCCTAACACTAACACTAACCCTAACCCACACTCTACGCCGTACCCTAACCCGTACCCTAACACGTATCCTAAGCCGTACCCTAACCCTAACCAATACCCTACGCAGTACCCTCACCCGTACCCTCACCTGTACCCTAAGCCATACCCTAACCATAACCCTAACCCTAACCCTAACCCCTACCCTACGCTGTACCCTCACCCGTACCCTATCCCATACCCTAAGCCGTACCCTAACCCTAACACTAACCCTAACCCTAACCCTAACCCTAAACTACCCTTGATTGCTTTTGCCTCTATTAGATTTCCTAAGCACTAGTGTTTTAAGGAACAGGTTAAAAAGAAAATCCTAATGTGATTTTTTTATAATGTGTTTATTCTTTATCTTATCCTAGTGACTAAAATCTTCTCCATGGCTGGATCCCTAATAATATTCCTTTACGTGCTAAGTGGTATCTAGAGAGTGGGATAGGTTTAATAAATACCCTAATCCTAACGTGTACCCTAACCCTAACCCATACCCTAACCCTAACGCGTACCCTAACCCTAACCCAAACCCTAACCCTAACACGTACGCTAATCCTAACCCGTACCCTAAACCAATCCCTAACCCTAAAACTAACCCTAACCCTAACCCTAACCCATACGCTACGCCGTACCCTCACCCATACCCTAACCCGTATCCTAAGCCGTACCCTAACCCTAAACCTAACCCTAACCTCTACCCTATGCCGTACCCTCACCCGTACCCTAACCCGTACCCAAAGCCTTACCCTAACCCTAACCCTAACCCTCACCCATACCCAACGCCGTAACCTAAACCATATCCTAACCCGTATCCTAAGCCGTACCCTAACCCTAACCAATAACCTACGCAGTACCCTCACCAGTACCCTCACCCGTATCCTAAGCCCTACCCTAACCCTAACCCTAACCCTAACCCTAAACTACCCTTTACTGCTTTTGCCTCCATTAGATTTCCTAAACACTAGTGTTTTAAGGAACAGGTTAGAAAGAAAACCTTATGTGATTTTTTATAATGTGTTTATTCTTTATCTTATCCTAGTGACTAAAATCTTCTCCATGGCTGAACCCCAAATAATATTCCTTTACGTGCTAAGTGGTATCTAGAGAGTGGGATAGGTTTAATAACTACCCTAATCCTAAAGTGTACCCTAAACCTAACCCATACCCTAACCCTAACGCGTACCCTAACCCTAACCAAAACCCTACCCGAATACGTATGCTAATCCTAACCCGTATCCTAAACCAATCCCTAACCCTAAAACTAACCCTAAACCTAACCCTAACCCTAACCCATAACCTACACCGTACCCTCACCCATACCCTAACCCGTACCCTAAGCCGTACCCTAACCCTAACCCTAACCCTAAACCATACGCTACGCCGTACCCTCACCCGTACCCTAACCCGTATCCTAAGCCGTACCCTAACCCTAACCCTAACCCTAAACTATACCCTATGCCGTAACCTCACCCGTACCCTAACCCGTACCCTAAGCCGTACCCTAACCCTAACCCTTACCCTAACCCTAACCCTAACCCATACCGTACGCCATACCCTAACACGTACCCTAACCCGTATCCTAAGCCGTACCCTAACCCTAACCAATACCCTACGCAGTATCCTCACCCATACCCTCACCCGTACCCTAAGCCGTACCCTAACCCTAACCCTAACCCTAACCCTAACCCTAAACCCTACCCTATGCCATACCCTCACCTCTACCCTATCCCATAACCTAAGCCGTACCATAACCCTAACACTAACCCTAGCCCTAACCCATAACCTACGCCGTACCCTCACCCGTACCCTAACCCGTATCCTAAGACGTACCGTAACCCTAACCAATACCCTACGCAGTATCCTCACCCATACCCTCACCCGTACCCTAAGCCGTACCCTAACCCTAACCCTAACCCTAACCCTAACCCATACCCTATGCCATACCCTCACCTGTACACTATCCCATAACCTAAGCCGTACCCTAACCCTAACCCTAACCCTAACCCTAACCCATACGCTACGCCGTACCTTCACCCGTACCCTAACCCGTATCCTAAGCCGTACCCTAACCCTAAACCTAACCCTAACCCTAACCCTAACCCTAACCCCAACCCATACCCTACGCCATACCCTAACACGTACCCTAACCCGTATCCTAAGCCGTATCCTAACCCTAACCAATACCCTACGCAGTACCCTCACCCGCACCCTCACCCGTACCCTAAGCCGTACCCTAACCCAAACCGTAACCCTAACTCTAACCCTAACCCCTACCCTACGCCGTACCCTCACCCGTACCCTATCCCATACGCTAAGCCGTAACCTAACCCTAACACTAACACTAACCCTAACCCTAACCCTAAACCATACCCTATGCCGTACCCTCACCCGTAACCTAACCCGTACCCTAAGCCGTACACTAACCCTAACCCTAACCTATACACTATGCCGTACCCTCACCCGTACCCTAACCCATACCCTAAGCCGTACCCTAACTCTAACCCTAACCCTAACCCTAACCCTTACCCATACCCTGCGCCGTACCCTAACCCATACAATACCTGTATCCTAAGCCTTAACCTAACCCTAACCAATGACCTACACAGTACCCTCACCCGTACCCTAAGCCATACTCTAATCCTAACCCTAACACTAACCCTAACCCTAAACCCTACCCTATGCCGTACCCTCACCCATACCCTATCTCATACCCTAAGCCGTACCCTAACCCTAACACTAACCCTAACCCTAACCCTAACCCTAAACTACCCTTGACTGCTTTTGCCTCCATTAGATTTCCTAAGCACGAGTGTTTTAAGGAACAGGATAAAAAGAAAATCCTAATGTGATTTTTTTATAATGTGCTTATTCTTTATCTTATCCTATTGACGAAAATCTTCTCCATGGCTGGACCCTAAATAATATTCCTTTACGTGCTAAGTGGTATCTAGAGAGTGGGATAGGTTTAATAAATACCCTAATCCTAACGTGTACCCTAAACCTAACCCATACCAACCCTAAAGCGTACCCTAACCCTAACCAAAACCCTAACCCGAACAAGTATGCTAATCCTAACCCGTACCCTAAACCAATCCCTAACCCTAAAACTAACCCTAACCCTAACCCTAACCCTAACCCATAACCTACGCAGTACCCTCAGCCGTACCCTAACCCGTACCCTAAGCCGTACCCTAACCTTAACCCTAACCCATACGCTACGCCGCACCCTCACCCCTACCCTAACCCGTATCCTAAGCCGTACCCTAACCCTAACCCTAACCCTAACTGCTACCCTACGCCGTACACTATCCCATACCCTAAGCGGTACCCTAAACCTAACACTAACCCTAAACCTAACCCTAACCCCTACCCTACGCCGTACCCTCACCCGTAACCTATCCCATACCCTAAGCCGTACCCTAACCCTAACACTAACCCTAACCCTAAACCTAACCCCTACCCTACGCCGTACCCTCACCCGTACCCTATCCCATACCCTAAGCCGTACCCTAACCCTAACCCTAACCCTAACCTATACACTACGCCGTACCCTCACCCGTACCCTAACCCGTACCCTAACCCTAACCCTAACCCTAACCCATACCCTACGCCGTACCCTAAACTGTACCCTAAACCGTATTCTAAGCCGTACCCTAACCATAACCAATACCCTACACAGTACCCTCACCCGTACCCTCACCCGTACCCTAAGCCATACCCTAACCCTAACCCTAACCCTAACTTATACACTACGCCATACCCTCACCCGTACCCTAACCCGTACCCTAAGCCGTACCCTAACCCTAACCCTAACCCTAAACTATACCCTACGCCGTGACCTCACCCGTACCCTAACCCGTACCCTAAGCCGTACCCTAACCCTAACCCTAACCCATAGCGTACGCCATACCCTAACACGTACCCTAACCCGTATCCTAAGCCGTACCCTAACCCTAACCAATACCCTACGCAGTATCCTCACCCATACCCTCACCCGTACCCTAAGCCGTACCCTAACCCTAACCCTAACCCTAAACCTAACCCTAACCCCTACCCTATGCCATACCCTCACCTGTACCCTATCCCATAACCTAAGCCGTACCATAACCCTAACACTAACCCTAAACCTAACCCATAACCTACGCCGTACCCTCACCCGTACACTAACCCGTATCCTAAGCCGTACCCTAACCCTAACCCTAACCCTAACCCTAACCCATAACCTACGCCTTACCCTCACCCGTACCCTAACACGTACCCTAAGACGTACCGTAACCCTAACCCTAACACTAACACTAACCCTAACCCACACTCTACGCCGTACCCTAACCCGTACCCTAACACGTATCCTAAGCCGTACCCTAACCGTAACCAATACCCTACGCAGTACCCTCACCCGTACCCTCACCTGTACCCTAAGCCATACCCTAACCATAACCCTAACCCTAACCCTAACCCCTACCCTACGCCGTACCCTCACCCGTACCCTATCCCATACCCTAAGCCGTACCCTAACCCTAACACTAACCCTAACCCTAACCCTAACCCTAAACTACCCTTGATTGCTTTTGCCTCTATTAGATTTCCTAAGCACTAGTGTTTTAAGGAACAGGTTAAAAAGAAAATCCTAATGTGATTTTTTTATAATGTGTTTATTCTTTATCTTATCCTAGTGACTAAAATCTTCTCCATGGCTGGATCCCTAATAATATTCCTTTACGTGCTAAGTGGTATCTAGAGAGTGGGATAGGTTTAATAAATACCCTAATCCTAACGTGTACCCTAACCCTAACCCATACCCTAACCCTAACGCGTACCCTAACCCTAACCCAAACCCTAACCCTAACACGTACGCTAATCCTAACCCGTACCCTAAACCAATCCCTAACCCTAAAACTAACCCTAACCCTAACCCTAACCCATACGCTACGCCGTACCCTCACCCATACCCTAACCCGTATCCTAAGCCGTACCCTAACCCTAAACCTAACCCTAACCTCTACCCTATGCCGTACGTTCACCCGTACCCTATCCCGTACCCAAAGCCTTACCCTAACCCTAACCCTAACCCTCACCCATACCCAACGCCGTAACCTAACCCATATCCTAACCCGTATCCTAAGCCGTACCCTAACCCTAACCAATAACCTACGCAGTACCCTCACCAGTACCCTCACCCGTATCCTAAGCCCTACCCTAACCCTAACCCTAACCCTAACCCTAAACTACCCTTTACTGCTTTTGCCTCCATTAGATTTCCTAAACACTAGTGTTTTAAGGAACAGGTTAGAAAGAAAACCTTATGTGATTTTTTTATAATGTGTTTATTCTTTATCTTATCCTAGTGACTAAAATCTTCTCCATGGCTGAACCCCAAATAATATTCCTTTACGTGCTAAGTGGTATCTAGAGAGTGGGATAGGTTTAATAACTACCCTAATCCTAAAGTGTACCCTAAACCTAACCCATACCCTAACCCTAACGCGTACCCTAACCCTAACCAAAACCCTACCCGAATACGTATGCTAATCCTAACCCGTACCCTAAACCAATCCCTAACCCTAAAACTAACCCTAACCCTAACCCTAACCCTAACCCATAACCTACACTGTACCCTCACCCGTACCCTAACCCGTACCCTAAGCCGTACCCTAACCCTAACCCTAACCCTAAACCATACGCTACGCCGTACCCTCACCCGTACCCTAACCCGTATCCTAAGCCGTACCCTAACCCTAACCCTAACCCTAAACTATACCCTATGCCGTAACCTCACCCGTACCCTAACCCGTACCCTAAGCCGTACCCTAACCCTAACCCTGACCCTAACCCTAACCCTAACCCATACCGTACGCCATACCCTAACACGTACCCTAACCCGTATCCTAAGCCGTACCCTAACCCTAACCAATACCCTACGCAGTATCCTCACCCATACACTCACCCGTACCCTAAGCCGTACCCTAACCCAAACCTTAACCCTAACTCTAACCCTAACCCCTACCCTACGCCGTACCCTCACCCGTACCCTATCCCATACGCTAAGCCGTAACCTAACCCTAACACTAACACTAACCCTAACCCTAACCCTAACCCTAAACCATACCCTATGCCGTACCCTCACCCGTAACCTAACCCGTACCCTAAACCGTACACTAACCCTAACCCTAACCTATACACTATGCCGTACCCTCACCCGTACCCTAACCCATACCCTAAGCCGTACCCTAACTCTAACCCTAACCCTAACCCTAACCCTTACCCATACCCTGCGCCGTACCCTAACCCATACAATAACCTGTATCCTAAGCCTTAACCTAACCCTAACCAATGACCTACACAGTACCCTCACCCGTACCCTAAGCCATACTCTAATCCTAACCCTAACACTAACCCTAACCCTAAACCCTACCCTATGCCGTACCCTCACCCATACCCTATCTCATACCCTAAGCCGTACCCTAACCCTAACACTAACCCTAACCCTAACCCTAACCCTAAACTACCCTTGACTGCTTTTGCCTCCATTAGATTTCCTAAGCACGAGTGTTTTAAGGAACAGGATAAAAAGAAAATCCTAATGTGATTTTTTTATAATGTGTTTATTCTTTATCTTATCCTATTGACGAAAATCTTCTCCATGGCTGGACCCTAAATAATATTCCTTTACGTGCTAAGTGGTATCTAGAGAGTGGGATAGGTTTAATAAATACCCTAATCCTAACGTGTACCCTAATCCTAACCCATACCAACCCTAACGCGTACCCTAACCCTAACCAAAACCCTAACCCGAACAAGTATGCTAATCCTAACCCTTACCCTAAACCAATCCCTAACCCTAAAACTAACCCTAACCCTAACCCTAACCCTAACCCATAACCTACGCAGTACCCTCACCCGTACCCTAACCCGTACCCTAAGCCGTACCCTAACCCTAACCCTAACCCATACGCTACGCCGCACCCTCACCCGTACCCTAACACGTATCCTAAGCCGTACCCTAACCCTAACCCTAACCCTAACCGCTACCCTACGCCGTACCCTATCCCATACCCTAAGCGGTACCCTAAACCTAACACTAACCCTAAACCTAACCCTAACCCCTACCCTACGCCGTACCCTCACCCGTAACCTATCCCATACCCTAAGCCGTACCCTAACCCTAACACTAACCCTAACCCTAAACCTAACCCCTACCCTACGCCGTACCCTCACCCGTACTCTATCCCATACCCTAAGCCGTACCCTAACCCTAACCCTAACCCTAACCTATACACTACGCCGTACCCTCACCCGTACCCTAACCCGTACCCTAACCCTAACCCTAACCCTAACCCATACCCTACGCCGTACCCTAAACTGTACCCTAACCCGTATTCTAAGCCGTACCCTAACCATAACCAATACACTACACAGTACCCTCACCCGTACCCTCACCCGTACCCTAAGCCATACCCTAACCCTAACCCTAACCCTAACTTATACACTACGCCATACCCTCACCCGTACCCTAACCCGTACCCTAAGCCGTACCCTAACCCTAACCCTAACCCTAAACTATACCCTACGCCGTAACCTCACCCGTACCCTAACCCGTACCCTAAGCCGTACCCTAACCCTAACCCTAACCCTAACCCTAACCCTAACCCTAACCCTAACCTCTACCCTACGCCGTACCCTCACCCGTACCCTAACCCGTACCCAAAACCTTACCCTAACCCTAACCCTAACCCTCACCCATACCCAACGCCGTAACCTAACCCATATCCTAACCCGTATCCTAAGCCGTACCCTAACCCTAACCAATAACCTACGCAGTACCCTCACCAGTACCCTCACCCGTATCCTAAGCCCTACCCTAACCCTAACCCTAACCCTAACCCTAAACTACCCTTTACTGCTTTTGCCTCCATTAGATTTCCTAAACACTAGTGTTTTAAGGAACAGGTTAGAAAGAAAACCTTATGTGATTTTTTTATAATGTGTTTATTCTTTATCTTATCCTAGTGACTAAAATCTTCTCCATGGCTGAACCCCAAATAATATTCCTTTACGTGGTAAGTGGTATCTAGAGAGTGGGATAGGTTTAATAACTACCCTAATCCTAAAGTGTACCCTAAACCTAACCCATACCCTAACCCTAACGCGTACCCTAACCCTAACCAAAACCCTACCCGAACACGTATGCTAATCCTAACCCGTACCCTAAACCAATCCCTAACCCTAAAACTAACCCTAACCCTAACCCTAACCCTAACCCATAACCTACACCGTACCCTCACCCGTACCCTAAACCGTACCCTAAGCCGTACCCTAACCCTAACCCTAACCCTAAACCATGCGCTACGCCGTACCCTCACCCGTACCCTAACCCGTATCCTAAGCCGTACCCTAACCCTAACCCTAACCCTAAACTATACCCTATGCCGTAACCTCACCCGTACCCTAACCCGTACCCTAAGCCGTACCCTAACCCTAACCCTTACCCTAACCCTAACCCTAACCCATACCGTACGCCATACCCTAACACGTACCCTAACCCGTATCCTAAGCCGTACCCTAACCCTAACCAATACCCTACGCAGTATCCTCACCCATACCCTCACCCATACCCTAAGCCATACCCTAACCCTAACCCTAACCCTAACCGCTACCCTACGCCGTACCCTATCCCATACCCTAAGCGGTACCCTAAACCTAACACTAACCCTAAACCTAACCCTAACCCCTACCCTATGCCGTACCCTCACCCGTAACCTATCCCATACCCTAAGCCGTACCCTAACCCTAACACTAACCCTAACCCTAAACCTAACCCCTACCCTACGCCGTACCCTCACCCGTACCCTATCCCATACCCTAAGCCGTACCCTAACCCTAACCCTAACCCTAACCCATAACCTACACCGTACCCTCACCCGTACCCTAACCCGTACCCTAAGCCGTACCCTAACCCTAACCCTAACCCTAACCCTAACCCATACCCTACGCCGTACCCTAAACCGTACCCTAACCCGTATTCTAAGCCGTACCCTAACCATAACCAATACCCTACACAGTACCCTCACCCGTACCCTTACCCGTACCCTAAGCCATACCCTAACCCTAACCCTAACCCTAACCTATACACTACGCCATACTCTCACCCGTACCCTAACCCGTACCCTAAGCCGTACCCTAACCCTAACCCTAACCCTAAACTATACCCTACGCCGTAACCTCACCCGTACCCTAACCCGTACCCTAAGCCGTACCTTAACCCTAACCCTAACCCTAACCCTAACCCTAACCCATAGCGTACGCCATACCCTAACACGTACCCTAACCCGTATCCTAAGCCGTACCCTAACCCTAACCCTAACCCTAAACCATACGATACGCCGTACCCTCACCCGTACCCTAACACGTACCCTAAGACGTACCGTAACCCTAACCTTAACACTAACCCTAACCCTAACCCACACTCTATGCCGTACCCTAACCCGTACCCTAACACGTATCCTAAGCCGTACCCTAACCCTAACCAATACCCTACGCAGTACCCTCACCCGTACCCTCACCCGTACCCTAAGCCATACCCTAACCCTAACCCTAACCCTAACCCTAACCCCTACCCTACGCCGTACCCTCACCCGTACCCTATCCCATACGCTAAGCCGTACCCTAACCCTAACACTAACACTAACCCTAACCCTAACCCTCACCCATACCCTACGCCGTACCCTCACCCGTAACCTAACCCGTACCCTAAGCCGTACCCTACCCCTAACCCTAACCTATACACTACGCCGTACCCTCACCCGTTCCCTAACCCATACCCTAAGCCGTACCCTAACTCTAACCCTAACCCTAACCCTAACCCTTACCCATACCCTGCGCCGTACCCTAACCCATACAATAACCTGTATCCTAAGCCTTAACCTAACCCTAACCAATGACCTACACAGTACCCTCACCCGTACCCTAAGCCATACCCTAACCCTAACCCTAACACTAACCCTAACCCTAAACCCTACCCTATGCCGTACCCTCACCCATACCCTATCCCATACCCTAAGCCGTAACCTAACCCTAACACTAACACTAACCCTAACCCTAACGTTAAACTACCCTTGACTGCTTTTGCCTCCATTAGATTTCCTAAGCACTAGTGTTTTAAGGAACAGGTTAAAAAGAAAATCCTAATGTGATTTTTTTATAATGTGTTTATTCTTTATCTTATCCTAGTGACGAAAATCTTCTCCATGGCTGGACCCTAAATAATATTCCTTTACGTGCTAAGTGGTATCTAGAGAGTGGGATAGGTTTAATAAATACCCTAATCCTAACGTGTACCCTAACCCTAACCCATACCCTAACCCTAATGCGTACCCTAACCCTAACCCAAACCCTAACCCTAACACGTACGCTAATCCTAACCCGTACCCTAAACCAATCCCTAACCCTAAAACTAATCCTAACCCTAACCCTAACCCTAACCCATACGCTACGCCGTACCCTCACCCATACCCTAACCCGTATCCTAAGCCGTACCCTAATCCTAAACCTAACCCTAACCTCTACCCTACGCCGTACCCTCACCCATACCCTAACCCGTACCTAAAGCCTTACCCTAACCCTAACCCTAACCCTCACCCATACCCAACGCCGTAACCTAACCCATATCCTAACCCGTATCCTAAGCCGTACCCTAACCCTAACCAATAACCTACGCAGTACCCTCACCAGTACCCTCACCCGTATCCTAAGCCCTACCCTAACCCTAACCCTAACCCTAACCCTAAACTACCCTTTACTGCTTTTGCCTCCATTAGATTTCCTAAACACTAGTGTTTTAAGGAACAGGTTAAAAAGAAAACCTTATGTGATTTTTTTATAATGTGTTCATTCTTTATCTTATCCTAGTGACTAAAATCTTCTCCATGGCTGAACCCCAAATAATATTCCTTTACGTGCTAAGTGGTATCTAGAGAGTGGGATAGGTTTAATAAATACCCTAATCCTAAAGTGTACCCTAAACCTAACCCATACCCTAACACTAACGCGTACCCTAACCCTAACCAAAACCCTAACCCGAACACGTATGCTAATCCTAACCCGTACCCTAAACCAATCCCTAACCCTAAAACTAACCCTAACCCTAACCCTAACCCTAACCCATAACCTACACCGTACCCTCACCCGTACCCTAACCCGTACCCTAAGCCGTACCCTAACCCTAACCCTAACCCTAACCCTAACCCATACCCTACGCCGTACCCTAAACCGTACCCTAACCCGTATCCTAAGCCGTACCCTAACCCTAAACAATACCCTACGCAGTATCCTCACCCATACCCTCACCCGTACCCTAAGCCGTACCCTAACCCTAACCCTAACCCTAACCCTAATGCATACCCTAACCCTAACCCAAACCCTAACACTAACACGTACGCTAATCCTAACCCGTACCCTAAACCAATCCCTAACCCTAAAACTAACCCTAACCCTAACCCTAACCCTAACCCATACGCTACGCCGTACCCTCACCCATACCCTAACCCGTATCCTAAGCCGTACCCTAATCCTAAACCTAACCCTAACCTCTACCCTACGCCGTACCCTCACCCGTACCCTAACCCGTACCCAAAGCCTTACCCTAACCCTAACCCTAACCCTCACCCATACCCAATGCCGTAACCTAACCCATATCCTAACCCGTATCCTAACCCTAACCAATAACCTACGCAGTACCCTCACCAGTACCCTCACCCGTATCCTAAGCCCTACCCTAACCCTAACCCTAACCCTAACCCTAAACTACCCTTTACTGCTTTTGCCTCCATTAGATTTCCTAAACACTAGTGTTTTAAGGAACAGGTTAAAAAGAAAACCTTATGTGATTTTTTTATAATGTGTTTATTCTTTATCTTATCCTAGTGACTAAAATCTTCTCCATGGCTGAACCCCAAATAATATTCCTTTACGTGCTAAGTGGTATCTAGAGAGTGGGATAGGTTTAATAAATACCCTAATCCTAAAGTGTACCCTAAACCTAACCCATACCCTAACCCTAACGCGTACCCTAACCCTAACCAAAACCCTAACCCGAACACGTATGCTAATCCTAACCCGTACCCTAAACCAATCCCTAACCCTAAAACTAACCCTAACCCTAACCCTAACCCTAACCCATAACCTACACCGTACCCTCACCCGTACCCTAACCCGTACCCTAAGCCGTACCCTAACCCTAACCCTAACCCTAAACCATACGCTACGCCGTACCCTCACCCGTACCCTAACCCGTATCCTAAGCCGTACCCTAACCCTAACCCTAACCCTAAACTATACCCTACGCCGTAACCTCACCCGTACCCTAACCCTAACCCTAACCCTAACCCTAACCCTAACCCTAACCCATACCGTACGCCATACCCTAACACGTACCCTAACCCGTATCTTAAGCCGTTCCCTAACCCTAACCAATACCCTATGCAGTATCCTCACCCATACCCTCACCCGTACCCTAAGCCGTACCCTAACCCTAACCCTAACCCTAACCCTAACCCTAAACCCTACCCTATGCCATACCCTCACCTGTACCCTATTCCATAACCTAAGCCGTACTATAACCCTAACACTAACCCTAACCCTAACCCATAACCTATGCCGTACCCTCACCCGTACCCTAACCCGTATCCTAAGACGTACCGTAACCCTAACCAATACCCTACGCAGTATACTCACCCATACCCTCACCCGTACCCTAAGCCGTACCCTAACCCTAACCCTAACCCTAACCCTAACCCATACCCTATGCCATACCCTCACCTGTATCCTATCCCATAACCTAAGCCGTACCCTAACACTAAACCTAACCCTAACCCTAACCCATACGCTACGCCGTACCTTCACCCGTACCCTAACCCGTATCCTAAGCCGTACCCTAACCCTAAACCTAACCCTAACCCTAACCCTAACCCTAACCCCAACCCATACCCTACGCCACACCCTAACACGTACCCTAACCCGTATCCTAAGCCGTATCCTAACCCTAACCAATACCCTACGCAGTACCCTCACCCGTACCCTCACCCGTACCCTAAGCCGTACCCTAACCCAAACCGTAACCCTAACTCTAACACTAACCCCTACCCTACGCCGTACCCTCACCCGTACCCTATCCCATACGCTAAGCCGTAACCTAACCCTAACACTAACACTAACCCTAACCCTAACCCTAACCCTAAACCATACCCTATGCCGTACACTCACCCGTAACCTAACCCGTACCCTAAGCCGTACACTAACCCTAACCCTAACCTATACACTATGCCGTACCCTCACCCGTACCCTAACCCATACCCTAAGCCGTACCCTAACTCTAACCCTAACCCTAACCCTAACCCTTACCCATACCCTGCGCCGTACCCTAACCCATAAAATAACCTGTATCCTAAGCCTTAACCTAACCCTAACCAATGACCTACACAGTACCCTCACCCGTACCCTAAGCCATACTCTAATCCTAACCCTAACACTAACCCTAACCCTAAACCCTACCCTATGCCGTACCCTCACCCATACCCTATCTCATACCCTAAGCCGTACCCTAACCCTAACACTAACCCTAACCCTAACCCTAACCCTAAACTACCCTTGACTGCTTTTGCCTCCATTAGATTTCCTAAGCACGAGTGTTTTAAGGAACAGGATAAAAAGAAAATCCTAATGTGATTTTTTTATAATGTGTTTATTCTTTATCTTATCCTATTGACGAAAATCTTCTCCATGGCTGGACCCTAAATAATATTCCTTTACGTGCTAAGTGGTATCTAGAGTGTGGGATAGGTTTAATAAATACCCTAATCCTAACGTGTACCCTAAACCTAACCCATACCAACCCTAACGCGTACCCTAACCCTAACCAAAACCCTAACCCGAACAAGTATGCTAATCCTAACCCTTACCCTAAACCAATCCCTAACCCTAAAACTAACCCTAACCCTAACCCTAACCCTAACCCATAACCTACGCAGTACCCTCACCCGTACCCTAACCCGTACCCTAAGCCGTACCCTAACCCTAACCCTAACCCATACGCTACGCCGCACCCTCACCCGTACCCTAATCCGTATCCTAAGCCGTACCCTAACCCTAACCCTAACCCTAACCGCTACCCTACGCCGTACCCTATCCCATACCCTAAGCGGTACCCTAAACCTAACACTAACCCTAAACCTAACCCTAACCCCTACCCTACGCCGTACCCTCACCCGTAACCTATCCCATACCCTAAGCCGTACCCTAACCCTAACACTAACCCTAACCCTAACCCATAACCTACGCCGTACCCTCACCCGTACCCTAACCCGTATCCTAAGCCGTACCCTAACCCTAACCCTAACCCTAACCCTAACCCATAACCTACGCCTTACCCTCACCCGTACCCTAACACGTACCCTAAGACGTACCGTAACCCTAACCCTAACACTAACACTAACCCTAAACCACACTCTACGCCGTACCCTAACCCGTACCCTAACACGTATCCTAAGCCGTACCCTAACCCTAACCAATACCCTACGCAGTACCCTCACCCGTACCCTCACCTGTACCCTAAGCCATACCCTAACCATAACCCTAACCCTAACCCTAACCCCTACCCTACGCCGTACCCTCACCCGTACCCTATCCCATACCCTAAGCCGTACCCTAACCCTAACACTAACCCTAACCCTAACCCTAACCCTAAACTACCCTTGATTGCTTTTGCCTCTATTAGATTTCCTAAGCACTAGTGTTTTAAGGAACAGGTTAAAAAGAAAATCCTAATGTGATTTTTTAATAATGTGTTTATTCTTTATCTTATCCTAGTGACTAAAATCTTCTCCATGGCTGGATCCCTAATAATATTCCTTTACGTGCTAAGTGGTATCTAGAGAGAGGGATAGGTTTAATAAATACCCTAATCCTAACGTGTACCCTAACCCTAACCCATACCCTAACCCTAACGCGTACCCTAACCCTAACCCAAACCCTAACCCTAACACGTACGCTAATCCTAACCCGTACCCTAAACCAATCCCTAACCCTAAAACTAACCCTAACCCTAACCCTAACCCATACGCTACGCCGTACCCTCACCCATACCCTAACCCGTATCCTAAGCCGTACCCTAACCCTAAACCTAACCCTAACCTCTACCCTACGCCGTACCCTCACCCGTACCCTAACCCGTACCCAAAGCCTTACCCTAACCCTAACCCTAACCTTCACCCATACCCAACGCCGTAACCTAACCCATATCCTAACCCGTATCCTAAGCCGTACCCTAACCCTAACCAATAACCTACGCAGTACCCTCACCAGTACCCTCACCCGTATCCTAAGCCCTACCCTAACCCTAACCCTAACCCTAACCCTAAACTACCCTTTACTGCTTTTGCCTCCATTAGATTTCCTAAACACTAGTGTTTTAAGGAACAGGTTAGAAAGAAAACCTTATGTGATTTTTTTATAATGTGTTTATTCTTTATCTTATCCTAGTGACTAAAATCTTCTCCATGGCTGAACCCCAAATAATATTCCTTTACGTGCTAAGTGGTATCTAGAGAGTGGGATAGGTTTAATAACTACCCTAATCCTAAAGTGTACCCTAAACCTAACCCATACCCTAACCCTAACGCGTACCCTAACCCTAACCAAAACCCTACCCGAACACGTATGCTAATCCTAACCCGTACCCTAAACCAATCCCTAACCCTAAAACTAACCCTAACCCTAACCCTAACCCTAACCCATAACCTACACCGTACCCTCACCCGTACCCTAAACCGTACCCTAAGCCGTACCCTAACCCTAATCCTAACCCTAAACCATACGCTACGCCGTACCCTCACCCGTACCCTAACCCGTATCCTAAGCCGTACCCTAACCCTAACCCTAACCCTAAACTATACCCTATGCCGTAACCTCACCCGTACCCTAACCCGTACCCTAAGCCGTACCCTAACCCTAACCCTTACCCTAACCCTAACCCTAACCCATACCGTACGCCATACCCTAACACGTACCCTAACCCGTATCCTAAGCCGTACCCTAACCCTAACCAATACCCTACGCAGTATCCTCACCCATACCCTCACCCATACCCTAAGCCGTACCCTAACCGTAACCCTAACCCTAACCCTAACCCTAACCCCTACCCTATGCCATACCCTCACCTGTACCCTATCCCATAACCTAAGCCGTACCATAACCCTAACACTAACCCTAACCCTAACCCATAACCTACGCCGTACCCTCACCCGTACCCTAACCCGTATCCTAAGCCGTACCCTAACCCTAACCCTAACCCTAACCCTAACCCATAACCTACGCCGTACCCTCACCCGTACCCTAACACGTACCCTAAGACGTACCGTAACCCTAACCCTAACACTAACCCTAACCCTAACCCACACTCTATGCTGTACCCTAACCGGTACCCTAACACGTATCCTAAGCCGTACCCTAACCCTAACCAATACCCTACGCAGTACCCTCACCCGTACCCTCACCCGTACCCTAAGCCATACCCTAACCCTAACCCTAACCCTAACCGCTACCCTACGCCGTACCCTATCCCATACCCTAAGCGGTACCCTAAACCTAACACTAACCCTAAACCTAACCCTAACCCCTACCCTATGCCGTACCCTCACCCGTAACCTATCCCATACCCTAAGCCGTACCCTAACCCTAACACTAACCCTAACCCTAAACCTAACCCCTACCCTATGCCGTACCCTCACCCGTACCCTATCCCATACTCTAAGCCGTACCCTAACCCTAACCCTAACACTAACCTATACACTACGCCGTACCCTCACCCGTACCCTAACCCGTACCCTAAGCCGTACCCTAACCCTAACCCTAACCCTAACCCTAACCCTAACCCATACCCTACGCCGTACCCTAAACCGTACCCTAACCCGTATTCTAAGCCGTACCCTAACCATAACCAATACCCTACACAGTACCCTCACCCGTACCCTTACCCGTACCCTAAGCCATACCCTAACCCTAACCCTAACCCTAACCTATACACTACGCCATACTCTCACCCGTACCCTAACCCGTACCCTAAGCCGTACCCTAACCCTAACCCTAACCCTAAACTATACCCTACGCCGTAACCTCACCCGTACCCTAACCCGTACCCTAAGCCGTACCCTAACCCTAACCCTAACCCTAACCCTAACCCTAACCCATAGCGTACGCCATACCCTAACACGTACCCTAACCCGTATCCTAAGCCGTACCCTAACCCTAACCAATACCCTACGCAGTATCCTCACCCATACCCTCACCCGTACCCTAAGCCGTACCCTAACCCTAACCCTAACCCTAACCCTAATGCATACCCTAACCCTAACCCAAACCCTAACACTAACACGTACGCTAATCCTAACCCATACCCTAAACCAATCCCTAACCCTAAAACTAACCCTAACCCTAACCCTAACCCTAACCCATACGCTACGCCGTACCCTCACCCATACCCTAACCCGTATCCTAAGCCGTACCCTAATCCTAAACCTAACCCTAACCTCTACCCTACGCCGTACCCTCACCCGTACCCTAACCCGTACCCAAAGCCTTACCCTAACCCTAACCCTAACCCTCACCCATACCCAATGCCGTAACCTAACCCATATCCTAACCCGTATCCTAAGCCGTACCCTAACCCTAACCAATAACCTACGCAGTACCCTCACCAGTACCCTCACCCGTATCCTAAGCCCTACCCTAACCCTAACCCTAACCCTAACCCTAAACTACCCTTGACTGCTTTTGCCTCCATTAGATTTCCTAAACACTAGTGTTTTAAGGAACAGGTTAAAAAGAAAACCTTATGTGATTTTTTTATAATGTGTTTATTCTTTATCTTATCCTAGTGACTAAAATCTTCTCCATGGCTGAACCCCAAATAATATTCCTTTACGTGCAAAGTGGTATCTAGAGAGTGGGATAGGTTTAATAAATACCCTAATCCTAAAGTGTACCCTAAACCTAACCCATACCCTAACCCTAACGCGTACCCTAACCCTAACCAAAACCCTAACCCGAACACGTATGCTAATCCTAACCCGTACCCTAAACCAATCCCTAACCCTAAAACTAACCCTAACCCTAACCCTAACCCTAACCCATAACCTACACCGTACCCTCACCCGTACCCTAACCCGTACCCTAAGCCGTACCCTAACCCTAACCCTAACCCTAAACCATACGCTACGCCGTACCCTCACCCGTACCCTAACCCGTATCCTAAGCCGTACCCTAACCCTAACCCTAACCCTAAACTATACCCTACGCCGTAACCTCACCCGTACCCTAACCCTAACCCTAAACCTAACCCTAACCCTAACCGTAACCCTAACCCTAACCCATACCGTACGCCATACCCTAACACGTACCCTAACCCGTATCCTAAGCCGTTCCCTAACCCTAACCAATACCCTATGCAGTATCCTCACCCATACCCTCACCCGTACCCTAAGCCGTACCCTAACCCTAACCCTAACCCTAACCCTAACCCTAAACCCTACCCTATGCCATACTCTCACCTGTACCCTATTCCATAACCTAAGCCGTACTATAACCCTAACACTAAGCCTAACCCTAACCCATAACCTACGCCTTACCCTCACCCGTACCCTAACACGTACCCTAAGACGTACCGTAACCCTAACCCTAACACTAACACTAACCCTAACCCACACTCTACGCCGTACCCTAACCCGTACCCAAACACGTATCCTAAGCCTTACCCTAACCCTAACCAATACCCTACGCAGTACCCTCACCCGTACCCTCACCTGTACCCTAAGCCATACCCTAACCATAACCCTAACCCTAACCCTAACCCCTACCCTACGCCGTACCCTCACCCGTACCCTATCCCATACCCTAAGCCGTACCCTAACCCTAACACTAACCCTAACCCTAACCCTAACCCTAAACTACCCTTGATTGCTTTTGCCTCTATTAGATTTCCTAAGCACTAGTGTTTTAAGGAACAGGTTAAAAAGAAAATCCTAATGTGATTTTTTTATAATGTGTTTATTCTTTATCTTATCCTAGTGACTAAAATCTTCTCCATGGCTGGATCCCTAATAATATTCCTTTACGTGCTAAGTGGTATCTAGAGAGTGGGATAGGTTTAATAAATACCCTAATCCTAACGTGTACCCTAACCCTAACCCATACCCTAACCCTAACGCGTACCCTAACCCTAACGCAAAACCTAACCCTAACACGTACGCTAATCCTAACCCGTACCCTAAACCAATCTCTAACCCTAAAACTAACCCTAACCCTAACCCTAACCCTAACCCTTACCCTACGCCGTACCCTCACCCGTACCCTAACCCGTACCCTAAGACGTACCCTAACCCTAACCCTAACCCATACACTACACCGTACCCTCACCCGTACCCTAACCCGTATCCTAAGACGTACCCTAACCCTAACCCTAACCCTAACCCTAACCCTAACCCATACCCTACGCCATACCCAAACCCGTACCCTTACCCGTATCCTAAGCCATATCCTAACCCTAACCAATACCCTACGCAGTACTCTCACCCGTACCCTCACCCGTACCCTAAGCCGTACCCTAACCCCAACCCTAACCCTAACTCTAACCCTAACCCCTACCCTACGCCGTACCCTCACCCTTACCCTATCCCATACGCTAAGCCGTACCCTAATCCTAACACTAACACTAACCCTAAACCTAACCCTAACCCATACCCTACGCCGTACCCTCACCCGTAACCTAACCCGTACCCTAAGCCGTACCCTAACACTAACCCTAACCTATACACTACGCCGTCCCCTCACCTGTACCCTAACCCGTACCCTAAGCCGTACCCTAACTCTAACCCTAACCCTAACCCTAACCCTTACCCATACCCTGCGCCGTACCCTAACCCATACAATAACCTGTATCCTAAGCCTTAACCTAACCCTAACCAATGACCTACACAGTACCCTCACCCGTACCCTAAGCCATACCCTAACCATAACCCTAACCCTAACCCTAACCCCTACCCTACGCCGTACCCTCACCCGTACCCTATCCCATACCCTAAGCCGTACCCTAACCCTAACACTAACCCTAACCCTAAACCTAACCCTAAACTACCCTTGATTGCTTTTGCCTCTATTAGATTTCCTAAGCACTAGTGTTTTAAGGAACAGGTTAAAAAGAAAATCCTAATGTGATTTTTTATAATGTGTTTATTCTTTATCTTATCCTAGTGACTAAAATCTTCTCCATGGCTGGATCCCTAATAATATTCCTTTACGTGCTAAGTGGTATCTAGAGAGTGGGATAGGTTTAATAAATACCCTAATCCTAACGTGTACCCTAACCCTAACCCATACCCTAACCCTAACGCGTACCCTAAGCCTAACCCAAAACCTAACCCTAACACGTACGCTAATCCTAACCCGTACCCTAAACCAATCCCTAACCCTAAAACTAACCCTAACCCTAACCCTAACCTTAACCCTTACTCTACGCCGTACCCTCACCCGTACCATAACCCGTACCCTAAGACGTACCCTAACCCTAACCCCAACCCATACGCTACGCCATAACCTCACCCGTACCCTAACCCGTATCCTAAGCCGTACCCTAACCCTAACCCTAACCCTAACCCTAACCCATACCCTACGCCATACCCTAACCCGTACCCTAACCCGTATCCTAAGCCATATCCTAACCCTAACCAATACCCTACGCAGTACCCTCACCCGTACCCTCACCCGTACCCTAAGCCGTACCCTAACCCCAACCCTAACCCTAACTCTAACCCTAACCCCTACCCTACGCCGTACCCTCACCCGTACCCTATCTCATACGCTAAGCCGTACCCTAACCCTAACACTAACACTAACCCTAACCCTAACCCTAACCCATACCCTACGCCGTACCCTCAACCGTACCCTAACCCGTACCCTAAGCCGTACCCTAACTCTAACCCTAACCCTAACCCTAACCCTTACCCATACCCTGCGCCGTACCCTAACCCATACAATAACCTGTATCCTAAGCCTTAACCTAACCCTAACCAATGACCTACACAGTACCCTCACCCGTACCCTAAGCCATACCCTAACCCTAACCCTAACACTAACCCTAACCCTAAACCCTACCCTATGCCGTACCCTCACCCATACCCTATACCATACCCTAAGCCGTACCCTAACCCTAACACTAACCCTAACCCTAACCCTAACCCTAAACTACCCTTGACTGCTTTTGCCTACATTAGATTTCCTAAGCACTAGTGTTTTAAGGAACAGGTTAAAAAGAAAATCCTAATGTGATTTTTTTATAATGTGATTATTCTTTATCTTATCCTAGTGACGAAAATATTCTCCATGGCTGGACCCTAAATAATATTCCTTTACGTGCTAAGTGGTATCTAGAGAGTGGGATAGGTTTAATAAATACCCTAATCCTAACGCGTACCCTAACCCTAACCCATACCCTAACGCTAACGCGTACCCTAACCCTAACCCAAACCCTAACCCTAACACGTACGCTAATCCTAACCCGTACCCTAAACCAATCCCTAACCCTAAAACTAACCCTAACCCTAACCCTAACCCTAACCCATACGCTACGCCGTACCCTCACATATACCCTAACCCGTATCCTAAGCCGTACCTTAACCCTAAAACTAACCCTAACCTCTACCCTACGCCGTACCCTCACCCGTACCCTAACCCGTACCCAAAGCCTTACCCTAACCCTAACCCTAACCCTCACCCATACCCAACGCCGTAACCTAACCCATATCCTAACCCGTGTCCTAAGCCATACCCTAACCCTAACCAATAACCTACGCAGTACCCTCACCAGTAACCTCACCCGTATCCTAAGCCCTACCCTAACCCTAACCCTAACCCTAACCCTAAACTACCCTTTACTGCTTTTGCCTCCATTAGATTTCCTAAACACTAGTGTTTTAAGGAACAGGTTAAAAAGAAAACCTTATGTGATTTTTTTATAATGTGTTTATTCTTTATCTTATCCTAGTGACTAAAATCTTCTCCATGGCTGAACCCCAAATAATAATCCTTTACCTGCTAAGTGGTATCTAGAGAGTGGGATAGGTTTAATAAATACCCTAATCCTAACGTGTACCCTAAACCTAACCCATACCCTAACCCTAACGCGTACCGTAACCCTAACCAAAACCCTAACCCGAACAAGTATGCTAATCCTAACCCGTACCCTAAACCAATCCCTAACCCTAAAACTAACCCTAACCCTAACCCTAACCCTAACCCATAACCTACGCCGTACCCTCACCCGTACCCTAACCCGTATCCTAAGCCGTACCCTAACCCTAACCCTAACCCTAACCCTAACCGCTACCCTACGACGTACCCTATCCCATACCCTAAGCGGTACCCTAAACCTAACAATAACCCTAAACCTAACCCTAACCCCTACACTACGCCGTACCCTCACCCGTAACCTATCCCATACCCTAAGCCGTACCCTAACCCTAACACTAACCCTAACCCTAAACCTAACCCCTACCCTACGCCGTACCCTCACCCGTACCCTATCCCATACCCTAAGCCGTACCCTAACCCTAACCCTAACTCTAACCTATACACTACGCCATACCCTCACCCGTACCCTAACCCGTACCCTAAGCCGTACCCTAACCCTAACCCTAACCCTAACCTATACACTACGCCGTACCCTCACCCGTACCCTAACCCGTACCCTAAGCCGTACCCTAACCCTAACCCATACCCTACGCCGTACCCTAACCCGTACCCTAACCCGTATTCTAAGCCGTACCCTAACCATAACCAATAACCTACACAGTACCCTCACCCGTACCCTCTCCCGTACCCTAAGCCATACCCTAACCCTAACCCTAACCCTAACCTATACACTACACCATACCCTCACCCGTACCCTAACCCGTACCCTAAGCCGTACCCTAACCCTAACCCTAACCCTAAACCATACGCTACGCCGTACCCTCACCCGTACCCTAACCCGTATCCTAAGCCGTACCCTAACCCTAACCCTAACCCTAAACTATACCCTACGCCGTAACCTCACCCGTACCCTAACCCGTACCCTAAGCCGTACCCTAACCCTAACCCTAACCCTAACCCTAACCCTAACCCTAACCCATAACGTACGCCATACCCTAACACCTACCCTAACCCGTATCCTAAGCCGTACCCTAACCCTAAACAATACCCTACGCAGTATCCTCACCCATACCCTCACCCGTACCCTAAACCGTACCCTAACCCTAACCCTAACCCTAACCCTAACCCTAACCCCTACCCTATGCCATACCCTCACCTGTACCCTATCCCATAACCTAAGCCGTACCATAACCCTAACACTAACCCTAACCCTAACCCATAACCTACGCCGTACCCTCACCCGTACCCTAACCCGTATCCTAAGCCGTACCCTAACCCTAACCCTAACCCTAACCCTAACCCATAACCTACGCCGTACCCTCACCCGTACCCTAACACGTACCCTAAGACGTACCGTAACCCTAACCCTAACACTAACCCTAACCCTAACCCACACTCTACGCCGTACCCTAACCCGTACCCTAACATGTATCCTAAGCCGTACCCTAACCCTAACCAATACCCTACGCAGTACCCTCACCCGTACCCTCACCCGTACCCTAAGCCATACCCTAACCCTAACCCTAACCCTAACCCCTACCCTACGCCGTAGCCTCACCCGTACCCTATCCGATACGCTAAGCCGTACCCTAACCCTAACACTAACACTAACCCTAACCCTAACCCTAACCCATAACCTACGCCGTACCCTCACCCATAACCTAATCCGTACCCTAAGCCGTACCCTAACCCTAATCCTAACCTATACACTACGCCGTACCCTCACCCGTTTCCTAACCCGTACCCTAAGCCATACCCTAACTCTAACCCTAACCCTAACACTTACCCATACACTGCGCCGTACCCTAACCCATACAATAACCTGTATCCTAAGCCTTAACCTAACCCTAACCAATGACCTACACAGTACCCTCACCCGTACCCTAAGCCATACCCTAACCCTAACCCTAACACTAACCCTAACCCTAAACCCTACCCTATGCCGTACCCTCACCCATACCCTATCCCATACCCTAAGCCGTACCCTAACCCTAACACTAACCCTAACCCTAACCCTAACCCTAAACTACCGTTGACTGCTTTTGCCTCCATTAGATTTCCTAAGCAATAGTGTTTTAAGGAACAGGTTAAAAAGAAAATCCTAATGTGATTTTTTTATAATGTGTTTATTCTTTATCTTATCCTAGTGACTAAAAGCTTCTCCATGGCTGGACCCCAAATAATATTCCTTTACGTGCTAAGTGGTATCTAGAGAGTGGGATAGGTTTAATAAATACCCTAATCATAACGTGTACCCTAACCCTAACCCATACCCTAACCCTAATGCGTACCCTAACCCTAACCCAAACCCTAACCCTAACACGTACGCTAATCCTAACCCGTACCCTAAACCAATCCCTAACCCTAAAACTAACCCTAACCCTAACCCTAACCCTAACCCATACGCTACGCCGTACCCTCACCCATACCCTAACCCGTATCCTAAGCCGTACCCTAATCCTAAACCTAACCCTAACCTCTACCCTACGCCGTACCCTCACCCGTACCCTAACCCGTACCCAAAGCCTTACCCTAACCCTAACCCTAACCCTCACCCATACCCAATGCCGTAACCTAACCCATATCCTAACCCGTATCCTAAGCCGTACCCTAACCCTAACCAATAACCTACGCAGTACCCTCACCAGTACCCTCACCCGTATCCTAAGCCCTACCCTAACCCTAACCCTAACCCTAACCCTAAACTACCCTTGACTGCTTTTGCCTCCATTAGATTTCCTAAACACTAGTGTTTTAAGGAACAGGTTAAAAAGAAAACCTTATGTGATTTTTTTATAATGTGTTTATTCTTTATCTTATCCTAGTGACTAAAATCTTCTCCATGGCTGAACCCCAAATAATATTCCTTTACGTGCTAAGTGGTATCTAGAGAGTGGGATAGGTTTAATAAATACCCTAATCCTAACGTGTACCCTAAACCTAACCCATACCCTAACCCTAACGCGTACCGTAACCCTAACCAAAACCATAACCCGAACAAGTATGCTAATCCTAACCCGTACCCTAAACCAATCCCTAACCCTAAAACTAAACCTAACCCTAACCCTAACCCTAACCCATAACCTACGCCGTACTCTCACCCGTACCCTAACCCGTATCCTAAGCCGTACCCTAACCCTAAACCTAACCCTAAACTATACCCTACGCCGTACCCTAACCCTAACCCTAACCCGTATCCTAAGACGTACCGTAACCCTAACCAATACCCTACGCCGTACCTTCACCCGTACCCTAACCCGTATCCTAAGCCGTACCCTAACCCTAAACCCTAACCCTAACCCTAACCCTAACCCTAACCCTAACCCTAACCCATACCCTACGCCATACCCTAACCCGTACCCTAACCCGTATCCTAAGCCGTATCCTAACCCTAACCAATACCCTACGCAGTACCCTCACCCGTACCCTCACCCGTACCCTAAGCCGTACCCTAACCCCAACCCTAACCCTAACTCTAACCCTAACCCCTACCCTACGCCGTACCCTCACCCGTAACCTATCCCATACGCTAAGCCGTACCCTAACCCTAACACTAACACTAACCCTAACCCTAACCCTAACCCTAAACCATACCCTATGCCGTACCCTCACCCGTAACCTAACCCGTACCCTAAGCCGTACCCTAACCCTAACCAATACCCTACGCAGTATCCTCACCCATACCCTCACCCGTACCCTAAGGCGTACCCTAACCCTAACCCTAACCCTAAACCTAACCTTAACCCCTACCCTACGCCGTACCCTCACCCGTACCCTAACCCGTAGCCTAAGACGTACCCTAACCCTAACCCTAACCCATACGCTACGCCGTACCCTCACCCGTACCCTAACACGTATCCTAAGCCGTACCCTAACCCTAACCCTAACCCTAACCCTAACCCTAACCCATACCCTACGCCATACCCTAACCCGTACCCTAACCCGTATCCTAAGCCATATCCTAACCCTAACCAATACCCTACGCAGTACCCTCACCCGTACCCTCACCCGTACCCTAAGCCGTACCCTAACCCCAACCCTAACCCTAACTCTAAACCTAACCCCTACCCTACGCCGTACCCTCACCCGTACCCTATCCCATACGCTAAGCCGTACCCTAACCCTAACACTAACACTAACCCTAACCCTAACCCTAACCCATACCCTACGCCGTACCCTCACCCGTAACCTAACCCGTACCCTAAGCCGTACCCTAACCCTAACCTATACACTACGCCGTACCCTCACCCGTACCCTAACCCGTACCCTAAGCCGTACCCTAACTCTAACCCTAACCCTTACCCTAACCCTTACCCATACCCTGCGCCGTACCCTAACCCATACAATAACATGTATCCTAAGCCTTAACCTAACCCTAACCAATGACCTACACAGTACCCTCACCCGTACCCTAAGCCATACCCTAACCCTAACCCTAACACTAACCCTAATCCTAAACCCTACCCTATTCCGTACCCTCACCCATACCCTATCCCATACCCTAAGCCGTACCCTAACCCTAACACTAACCCTAACCCTAACCCTAACCCTAAACTACCGTTGACTGCTTTTGCCTCCATTAGATTTCCTAAGCACTAGTGTTTTAAGGAACAGGTTAAAAAGAAAATCCTAATGTGATTTTTTTATAATGTGTTTATTCTTTATCTTATCCTAGTGACTAAAATCTTCTCCATGGCTGGACCCTAAATAATATTCCTTTACGTGCTAAGTGGTATCTAGAGAGTGGGATAGGTTTAATAAATACCCTAATCCTAACGCGTACCCTAACCCTAACCCATACCCTAACCCTAACGCGTACCCTAACCCTAACCCAAACCCTAACCCTAACACGTACGCTAATCCTAACCCGTACCCTAAACCAATCCCTAACCCTAAAACTAACCCTAACCCTAACCCTAACCCTAACCCATACGCTACGCCGTACCCTCACCCATACCCTAACCCGTATCCTAAGCCGTACCCTAACCCTAAACCTAACCCTAACCTCTACCCTACGCCGTACCCTCACCCGTACCCTAACCCGTTCCCAAAGCCTTACCCTAACCCTAACCCTAACCCTCACCCATACCCAACGCCATAACCTAACCCATATCCTAACCCGTATCTTAAGCCGTACCCTTACCCTAACCAATAACCTACGCAGTACCCTCACCAGTAACCTTACCCGTATCCTAAGCCCTACCCTAACCCTAACCCTAACCCTAACCCTAAACTACCCTTTACTGCTTTTGCCTCCATTAGATTTCCTAAACACTAGTGTTTTAAGGAACAGGTTAAAAAGAAAACCTTATGTGATTTTTTTATAATGTGTTTATTCTTTATCTTATCCTAGTGACTAAAATCTTCTCCATGGCTGAACCCCAAATAATATTCCTTTACGTGCTAAGTGGTATCTAGAGAGTGGGATAGGTTTAATAAATACCCTAATCCTAACGTGTAACCTAAACCTAACCCATACCCTAACCCTAACGCGTACCCTAACCCTAACCAAAACCCTAACCCGAACACGTATGCTAATCCTAACCCGTACCCTAAACCAATCCCTAACCCTAAAACTAACCCTAACCCTAACCCTTACCCTAAACCATAACCTACGCCGTACCCTCACCCTTACGCTAACCCGTATCCTAAGCCGTACCCTAACCCTAACCCTAACACTAACCCTAACCGCTACCCTACGCCGTACCCTATCCCATACCCTAAGCGGTACCCTAAACCTAACACTAACCCTAACCCTAACATATACACTACGCCGTACCCTCACCCGTACCCTAACCCGTACCCTAAGCCGTACCCTAACCCTAACCCTAACCCATACCCTAAGCCGTACCCTAACCCTAACACTAACCCTAACCCTAACCCTAACCCTAAACTACCCTTGACTGCTTTTGCCTCCATTAGATTTCCTAAGCACTAGTGTTTTAAGGAACAGGTTAAAAAGAAAATCCTAATGTGATTTTTTTATAATGTGTTTATTCTTTATCTTATCCTAGTGACGAAAATCTTCTCCATGGCTGGACCCTAAATAATATTCCTTTACGTGCTAAGTGGTATCTAGAGAGTGGGATAGGTTTAATAAATACCCTAATCCTAACGTGTACCCTAACCCTAACCCATACCCTAACCCTAATGCGTACCCTAACCCTAACCCAAACCCTAACCCTAACACGTACGCTAATCCTAACCCATACCCTAAACCAATCCCTAACCCTAAAACTAACCCTAACCCTAACCCTAACCCTAACCCATACGCTACGCCGTACCCACACTCATACCCTAACTCGTATCCTAAGACGTACCCTAACCCTAACCCTAACCCTAAACTATACCCTACGCCGTAACCTCACCCGTACCCTAACCCGTACCCTAAGCCGTACCCTAACCCTAACCCTAACCCTAACCCTAACCCTAACCCATACCGTACGCCATACCCTAACACGTACCCTAACCCGTATCCTAAGCCGTACCCTAACCCTAACCAATACCCTACGCAGTATCCTTACCCATACCCTCACCCGTACCCTAAGCCGTACCCTAACCCTAACCCTAACCCTAACCCTAACCCTAACCCCTACCCTATGCCATACCCTCACCTGTACCCGATCCCATAACTTAAGCCGTACCATAACCCTAACACTAACCCTAACCCTAACCCATAACCTACGCCGTACCCTCACCCGTACCCTAACCAGTATCCTAAGCCGTACCCTAACCCTAACCCTAACCCTAACCCTAACCCATAACCTACGCCGTACCCTCACCCGTACACTAACACGTACCCTAAGACGTACCATAACCCTAACCCTAACACTAACCCTAACCCTAACCCACACTCTACGCCGTACCCTAACCCGTACCCTAACACGTATCCTAAGCCGTACCCTAACCCTAACCAATACCCTACGCAGTACCCTCACCCGTACCCTCACCCGTACCCTAAGCCATACCCTAACCCTAACCCTAACCCTAACCCTAAACCCTACCCTACGCCGTACCCACACCCGTACCCTATCCCATATGCTAAGCCGTACACTAACCCTAACACTAACACTAACCCTAACCCTAACCCTAAACCATACCCTACGCCGTACCCTCACCCATAACCTAATCCGTACCCTAAGCCGTACCCTAACGCTAACCCTAACCTATACACTACGCCGTACCCTCACCCGTTCCCTAACCCGTACCCTAAGCCGTACCCTAACTCTAACCCTAACCCTAACCCTAACCCTTACCCATACCCTGCGCTGTACCCTAACCCATACAATAACCTGTATCCTAAGCCTTAACCTAACCCTAACCAATGACGTACACAGTACCCTCACCCGTACCCTAAGCCATACCCTAACCCTAAAGCTAACACTAACCCTAACCCTAAACCCTACCCTATGCCGTACCCTCACCCATACCCTATCCCATACCCTAAGCCGTACCCTAACCCTAACACTAACCCTAACCCTAACCCTAACCCTAAACTACCCTTGACTGCTTTTGCCTACATTAGATTTCCTAAGCACTAGTGTTTTAAGGAACAGGTTAAAAAGAAAATCCTAATGTGATTTTTTTATAATGTGATTATTCTTTATCTTATCCTAGTGACGAAAATATTCTCCATGGCTGGACCCTAAATAATATTCCTTTACGTGCTAAGTGGTATCTAGAGAGTGGGATAGGTTTAATAAATACCCTAATCCTAACGCGTACCCTAACCCTAACCCATACCCTAACGCTAACGCGTACCCTAACCCTAACCCAAACCCTAACCCTAACACGTACGCTAATCCTAACCCGTACCCTAAACCAATCCCTAACCCTAAAACTAACCCTAACCCTAACCCTAACCCTAACCCATACGCTACGCCGTACCCTCACATATACCCTAACCCGTATCCTAAGCCGTACCTTAACCCTAAACCTAACCCTAACCTCTACCCTACGCCGTACCCTCACCCGTACCCTAACCCGTACCCAAAGCCTTACCCTAACCCTAACCCTAACCCTCACCCATACCCAACGCCGTAACCTAACCCATATCCTAACCCGTGTCCTAAGCCATACCCTAACCCTAACCAATAACCTACGCAGTACCCTCACCAGTAACCTCACCCGTATCCTAAGCCCTACCCTAACCCTAACCCTAACCCTAACCCTAAACTACCCTTTACTGCTTTTGCCTCCATTAGATTTCCTAAACACTAGTGTTTTAAGGAACAGGTTAAAAAGAAAACCTTATGTGATTTTTTTATAATGTGTTTATTCTTTATCTTATCCTAGTGACTAAAATCTTCTCCATGGCTGAACCCCAAATAATAATCCTTTACCTGCTAAGTGGTATCTAGAGAGTGGGATAGGTTTAATAAATACCCTAATCCTAACGTGTACCCTAAACCTAACCCATACCCTAACCCTAACGCGTACCGTAACCCTAACCAAAACCCTAACCCGAACAAGTATGCTAATCCTAACCCGTACCCTAAACCAATCCCTAACCCTAAAACTAACCCTAACCCTAACCCTAACCCTAACCCATAACCTACGCCGTACCCTCACCCGTACCCTAACCCGTATCCTAAGCCGTACCCTAACCCTAACCCTCACCCTAACCCTAACCGCTACCCTACGACGTACCCTATCCCAAACCCTAAGCGGTACCCTAAACCTAACAATAACCCTAAACCTAACCCTAACCCCTACACTACGCCGTACCCTCACCCGTAACCTATCCCATACCCTAAGCCGTACCCTAACCCTAACACTAACCCTAACCATAAACCTAACCCCTACCCTACGCCGTACCCTCACCCGTACCCTATCCCATACCCTAAGCCGTACCCTAACCCTAACCCTAACTCTAACCTATACACTACGCCATACCCTCACCCGTACCCTAACCCGTACCCTAAGCCGTACCCTAACCCTAACCCTAACCCTAACCTATACACTACGCCGTACCCTCACCCGTACGCTAACCCGTACCCTAAGCCGTACCCTAACCCTAACCCATACCCTACGCCGTACCCTAACCCGTACCCTAACCCGTATTCTAAGCCGTACCCTAACCATAACCAATAACCTACACAGTACCCTCACCCGTACCCTCTCCCGTACCCTAAGCCATACCCTAACCCTAACCCTAACCCTAACCTATACACTACACCATACCCTCACCCGTACCCTAACCCGTACCCTAAGCCGTACCCTAACCCTAACCCTAACCCTAAACCATACGCTACGCCGTACCCTCACCCGTACCCTAACCCGTATCCTAAGCCGTACCCTAACCCTAACCCTAACCCTAAACTATACCCTACGCCGTAACCTCACCCGTACCCTAACCCGTACCCTAAGCCGTACCCTAACCCTAACCCTAACCCTAACCCTAACCCTAACCCTAACCCATACCGTACGCCATACCCTAACACCTACCCTAACCCGTATCCTAAGCCGTACCCTAACCCTAAACAATACCCTACGCAGTATCCTCACCCATACCCTCACCCGTACCCTAAACCGTACCCTAACCCTAACCCTAACCCTAACCCTAACCCTAACCCCTACCCTATGCCATACCCTCACCTGTACCCTATCCCATAACCTAAGCCGTACCATAACCCTAACACTAACCCTAACCCTAACCCATAACCTACGCCGTACCCTCACCCGTACCCTAACCCGTATCCTAAGCCGTACCCTAACCCTAACCCTAACCCTAACCCTAACCCATAACCTACGCCGTACCCTCACCCGTACCCTAACACGTACCCTAAGACGTACCGTAACCCTAACCCTAACACTAACCCTAACCCTAACCCACACTCTACGCCGTACCCTAACCCGTACCCTAACATGTATCCTAAGCCGTACCCTAACCCTAACCAATACCCTACGCAGTACCCTCACCCGTACCCTCACCCGTACCCTAAGCCATACCCTAACCCTAACCCTAACCCTAACCCCTACCCTACGCCGTAGCCTCACCCGTACCCTATCCGATACGCTAAGCCGTACCCTAACCCTAACACTAACACTAACCCTAACCCTAACCCTAACCCATAACCTACGCCGTACCCTCACCCATAACCTAATCCGTACCCTAAGCCGTACCCTAACCCTAATCCTAACCTATACACTACGCCGTACCCTCACCCGTTTCCTAACCCGTACCCTAAGCCATACCCTAACTCTAACCCTAACCCTAACACTTACCCATACACTGCGCCGTACCCTAACCCATACAATAACCTGTATCCTAAGCCTTAACCTAACCCTAACCAATGACCTACACAGTACCCTCACCCGTACCCTAAGCCATACCCTAACCCTAACCCTAACACTAACCCTAACCCTAAACCCTACCCTATGCCGTACCCTCACCCATACCCTATCCCATACCCTAAGCCGTACCCTAACCCTAACACTAACCCTAACCCTAACCCTAACCCTAAACTACCGTTGACTGCTTTTGCCTCCATTAGATTTCCTAAGCAATAGTGTTTTAAGGAACAGGTTAAAAAGAAAATCCTAATGTGATTTTTTTATAATGTGTTTATTCTTTATCTTATCCTAGTGACTAAAAGCTTCTCCATGGCTGGACCCCAAATAATATTCCTTTACGTGCTAAGTGGTATCTAGAGAGTGGGATAGGTTTAATAAATACCCTAATCCTAACGTGTACCCTAACCCTAACCCATACCCTAACCCTAATGCGTACCCTAACCCTAACCCAAACCCTAACCCTAACACGTACGCTAATCCTAACCCGTACCCTAAACCAATCCCTAACCCTAAAACTAACCCTAACCCTAACCCTAACCCTAACCCATACGCTACGCCGTACCCTCACCCATACCCTAACCCGTATCCTAAGCCGTACCCTAATCCTAAACCTAACCCTAACCTCTACCCTACGCCGTACCCTCACCCGTACCCTAACCCGTACCCAAAGCCTTACCCTAACCCTAACCCTAACCCTCACCCATACCCAATGCCGTAACCTAACCCATATCCTAACCCGTATCCTAAGCCGTACCCTAACCCTAACCAATAACCTACGCAGTACCCTCACCAGTACCCTCACCCGTATCCTAAGCCCTACCCTAACCCTAACCCTAACCCTAAACCATACGCTACGCCGTACCCTCACCCGTACCCTAACCCGTATCCTAAGCCGTACCCTAACCCTAAACCTAACCCTAAACTATACCCTACGCCGTAACCTCACCCGTACCCTAACCCTTACCCTAAGCCGTACCCTAACCCTAACCCTAACCCTAACCCTAACCCGAACCCTAACCCATACCGTACGCCATACCCTAACACGTACCCTAACCCGTATTCTAAGCCGTACCCTAACCCTAACCAATACCCTATGCAGTATCCTCACCCATACCCTCACCCGTACCCTAAGCCGTACCCTAACCCTAACCCTAACCCTAACCCTAACCCTAAACCCTACCCTATGCCATACCCTCACCTGTACCCTATCCCATAACTTAAGCCGTACCATAACCCTAACACTAACCCTAACCCTAACCCATAACCTACGCCGTACCCTCACCCGTACCCTAACCCGTATCCTAAGACGTACCGTAACCCTAACCAATACCCTACGCCGTACCTTCACCCGTACCCTAACCCGTATCCTAAGCCGTACCCTAACCCTAAACCCTAACCCTAACCCTAACCCTAACCCTAACCCATACCCTACGCCATACCCTAACCCGTACCCTAACCCGTATCCTAAGCCGTATCCTAACCCTAACCAATACCCTACGCAGTACCCTCACCCGTACCCTCACCCGTACCCTAAGCCGTACCCTAACCCCAACCCTAACCCTAACTCTAACCCTAACCCCTACCCTACGCCGTACCCTCACCCGTAACCTATCCCATACACTAAGCCGTACCCTAACCCTAACACTAACACTAACCCTAACCCTAACCCTAACCCTAAACCATACCCTATGCCGTACCCTCACCCGTAACCTAACCCGTACCCTAAGCCGTACCCTAACCCTAACCAATACCCTACGCAGTATCCTCACCCATACCCTCACCCGTACCCTAAGGCGTACCCTAACCCTAACCCTAACCCTAAACCTAACCTTAACCCCTACCCTACGCCGTACCCTCACCCGTACCCTAACCCGTAGCCTAAGACGTACCCTAACCCTAACCCTAACCCATACGCTACGCCGTACCCTCACCCGTACCCTAACACGTATCCTAAGCCGTACCCTAACCCTAACCCTAACCCTAACCCTAACCCTAACCCATACCCTACGCCATACCCTAACCCGTACCCTAACCCGTATCCTAAGCCATATCCTAACCCTAACCAATACCCTACGCAGTACCCTCACCCGTACCCTCACCCGTACCCTAAGCCGTACCCTAACCCCAACCCTAACCCTAACTCTAAACCTAACCCCTACCCTACGCCGTACCCTCACCCGTACCCTATCCCATACGCTAAGCCGTACCCTAACCCTAACACTAACACTAACCCTAACCCTAACCCTAACCCATACCCTACGCCGTACCCTCACCCGTAACCTAACCCGTACCCTAAGCCGTACCCTAACCCTAACCTATACACTACGCCGTACCCTCACCCGTACCCTAACCCGTACCCTAAGCCGTACCCTAACTCTAACCCTAACCCTTACCCTAACCCTTACCCATACCCTGCGCCGTACCCTAACCCATACAATAACATGTATCCTAAGCCTTAACCTAACCCTAACCAATGACCTACACAGTACCCTCACCCGTACCCTAAGCCATACCCTAACCCTAACCCTAACACTAACCCTAATCCTAAACCCTACCCTATTCCGTACCCTCACCCATACCCTATACCATACCCTAAGCCGTACCCTAACCCTAACACTAACCCTAACCCTAACCCTAACCCTAAACTACCGTTGACTGCTTTTGCCTCCATTAGATTTCCTAAGCACTAGTGTTTTAAGGAACAGGTTAAAAAGAAAATCCTAATGTGATTTTTTTATAATGTGTTTATTCTTTATCTTATCCTAGTGACTAAAATCTTCTCCATGGCTGGACCCTAAATAATATTCCTTTACGTGCTAAGTGGTATCTAGAGAGTGGGATAGGTTTAATAAATACCCTAATCCTAACGCGTACCCTAACCCTAACCCATACCCTAACCCTAACGCGTACCCTAACCCTAACCCAAACCCTAACCCTAACACGTACGCTAATCCTAACCCGTACCCTAAACCAATCCCTAACCCTAAAACTAACCCTAACCCTAACCCTAACCCTAACCCATACGCTACGCCGTACCCTCACCCATACCCTAACCCGTATCCTAAGCCGTACCCTAACCCTAAACCTAACCCTAACCTCTACCCTACGCCGTACCCTCACCCGTACCCTAACCCGTTCCCAAAGCCTTACCCTAACCCTAACCCTAACCCTCACCCATACCCAACGCCATAACCTAACCCATATCCTAACCCGTATCTTAAGCCGTACCCTTACCCTAACCAATAACCTACGCAGTACCCTCACCAGTAACCTTACCCGTATCCTAAGCCCTACCCTAACCCTAACCCTAACCCTAACCCTAAACTACCCTTTACTGCTTTTGCCTCCATTAGATTTCCTAAACACTAGTGTTTTAAGGAACAGGTTAAAAAGAAAACCTTATGTGATTTTTTTATAATGTGTTTATTCTTTATCTTATCCTAGTGACTAAAATCTTCTCCATGGCTGAACCCCAAATAATATTCCTTTACGTGCTAAGTGGTATCTAGAGAGTGGGATAGGTTTAATAAATACCCTAATCCTAACGTGTAACCTAAACCTAACCCATACCCTAACCCTAACGCGTACCCTAACCCTAACCAAAACCCTAACCCGAACACGTATGCTAATCCTAACCCGTACCCTAAACCAATCCCTAACCCTAAAACTAACCCTAACCCTAACCCTTACCCTAACCCATAACCTACGCCGTACCCTCACCCTTACGCTAACCCGTATCCTAAGCCGTACCCTAACCCTAACCCTAACACTAACCCTAACCGCTACCCTACGCCGTACCCTATCCCATACCCTAAGCGGTACCCTAAACCTAACACTAACCCTAACCCTAACATATACACTACGCCGTACCCTCACCCGTACCCTAACCCGTACCCTAAGCCGTACCCTAACCCTAACCCTAACCCATACCCTAAGCCGTACCCTAACCCTAACACTAACCCTAACCCTAACCCTAACCCTAAACTACCCTTGACTGCTTTTGCCTCCATTAGATTTCCTAAGCACTAGTGTTTTAAGGAACAGGTTAAAAAGAAAATCCTAATGTGATTTTTTTATAATGTGTTTATTCTTTATCTTATCCTAGTGACGAAAATCTTCTCCATGGCTGGACCCTAAATAATATTCCTTTACGTGCTAAGTGGTATCTAGAGAGTGGGATAGGTTTAATAAATACCCTAATCCTAACGTGTACCCTAACCCTAACCCATACCCTAACCCTAATGCGTACCCTAACCCTAACCCAAACCCTAACCCTAACACGTACGCTAATCCTAACCCATACCCTAAACCAATCCCTAACCCTAAAACTAACCCTAACCCTAACCCTAACCCTAACCCATACGCTACGCCGTACCCTCACTCATACCCTAACTCGTATCCTAAGACGTACCCTAACCCTAACCCTAACCCTAAACTATACCCTACGCCGTAACCTCACCCGTACCCTAACCCGTACCCTAAGCCGTACCCTAACCCTAACCCTAACCCTAACCCTAACCCTAACCCATACCGTACGCCATACCCTAACACGTACCCTAACCCGTATCCTAAGCCGTACCCTAACCATAACCAATACCCTACGCAGTATCCTTACCCATACCCTCACCCGTACCCTAAGCCGTACCCTAACCCTAACCCTAACCCTAACCCTAACCCTAACCCCTACCCTATGCCATACCCTCACCTGTACCCGATCCCATAACCTAAGCCGTACCATAACCTTAACACTAACCCTAACCCTAACCCATAACCTACGCCGTACCCTCACCCGTACCCTAACCAGTATCCTAAGCCGTACCCTAACCCTAACCCTAACCCTAACCCTAACCCATAACCTACGCCGTACCCTCACCCGTACACTAACACGTACCCTAAGACGTACCATAACCCTAACCCTAACACTAACCCTAACCCTAACCCACACTCTACGCCGTACCCTAACCCGTACCCTAACACGTATCCTAAGCCGTACCCTAACCCTAACCAATACCCTACGCAGTACCCTCACCCGTACCCTCACCCGTACCCTAAGCCATACCCTAACCCTAACCCTAACCCTAACCCTAAACCCTACCCTACGCCGTACCCACACCCGTACCCTATCCCATACGCTAAGCCGTACACTAACCCTAACACTAACACTAACCCTAACCCTAACCCTAAACCATACCCTACGCCGTACCCTCACCCATAACCTAATCCGTACCCTAAGCCGTACCCTAACGCGAACCCTAACCTATACACTACGCCGTACCCTCACCCGTTCCCTAACCCGTACCCTAAGCCGTACCCTAACTCTAACCCTAACCCTAACCCTAACCCTTACCCATACCCTGCGCTGTACCCTAACCCATACAATAACCTGTATCCTAAGCCTTAACCTAACCCTAACCAATGACGTACACAGTACCCTCACCCGTACCCTAAGCCATACCCTAACCCTAAAGCTAACACTAACCCTAACCCTAAACCCTACCCTATGCCGTACCCTCACCCATACCCTATCCCATACCCTAAGCCGTACCCTAACACTAACACTAACCCTAACCCTAACCCTAACCCTAAACTACCCTTGACTGCTTTTGCCTCCATTAGATTTCCTAAGCACGAGTGTTTTAAGGAACAGGTTAAAAAGAAAATCCTAATGTGATTTTTTTATAATGTGTTTATTCTTTATCTTATCCTAGTAACGAAAATCTTCTCCATGGCTGGACCCTAAATAATATTCCTTTACGTGCTAAGTGGTATCTAGAGGGTGGGATAGGTTTAATAAATACCCTAATCCTAACGTGTACCCTAACCCTAACCCACACCCTAACCCTAATGCGTACCCTAACCCTAACCCAAACACTAACACTAACACGTACGCTAATCCTAACCCGTACCCTAAACCAATCCCTAACCCTAAAACTAACCCTAACCCTAACCCTAACCCTAACCCATACGCTACGCCGTACCCTCACCCATACCCTAACCCGTATCCTAAGCCGTACCCTAACCCTAAACCTAACCCTAACCTCTACCCTACGCCGTACCCTCACCCGTACCCTAACCCGTACCCAAAGCCTTACCCTAACCCTAACCCTAACCCTCACCCATAGCCAACGCCGTAACCTAACCCATATCCTAACCCGTATCCTAAGCCGTACCCTAACCCTAACCAATAACCTACGCAGTACCCTCACCAGTACCCTCACCCGTATCCTAAGCCCTACCCTAACCCTAACCCTAACCCTAACCCTAAACTACCCTTTACTGCTTTTGCCTCCATTAGTTTTCCAAAACACTAGTGTTTTAAAGAACAGGTTAAAAGGAAAACCTTATGTGATTTTTTTTTAATGTGTTTATTCTTTATCTTATCCTAGTGACTAAAATCTTCTCCATGGCTGAACCCCAAATAATATTCCTTTACGTGCTAAGTGGTATCTAGAGAGTGGGATAGGTTTAATAAATACCCTAATCCTAACGTGTACCCTAAACCTAACCCATACCCTAACCCTAACGCGTACCCTAACCCTAACCAAAACCCTAACCCGAACAAGTATGCTAATCCTAACCCGTACCCTAAACCAATCCCTAACCCTAAAACTAACCCTAACCCTAACCCTAACCCATAACCTACGCCGTACCCTCACCCGTACCCTAACCTGTACCCTAAGCCGTACCCTAACCCTAACCCTAACCCTAACCCATACGCTACGCCGCACCCTCACCCATACCCTAACCCGTATCCTAAGCCGTACCCTAACCCTAACCCTAACCCTAACCGCTACCCTACGCCGTACCCTATCCCATACCCTAAGCGGTACCCTAAAACTAACACTAACCCTAAACCTAACCCTAACCCCTACCCTACGCCGTACCCTCACCGTAACCTATCCCATACCCTAAGCCGTACCCTAACCCTAACACTAACCCTAACCCTAAACCTAACCCCTACCCTACGCCGTACGCTCACCCGTACCCTATCCCATACCCTAAGCCGTACCCTAACCCTAACCCTAACCCTAACCCATAACCTACGCCATACCCTAACCCGTACCCTAACACGTATCCTAAGCCGTACCCTAACCCTAACCAATACCCTACGCAGTACCCTCACCCGTACCCTCACCCGTACCCTAAGCCATACCCTAACCCTAACCCTAACCCTAACCCTAACCCCTACCCTACGCCGTACCCTCACCCGTACCCTATCCCATACGCTAAGCCGTACCCTAACCCTAACACTAACACTAACCCTAACCCTAACCCTAACCCATACCCTACGCCGTACCCTCACCCATAACCTAATCCGTACCCTAAGCCGTACCCTAACCCTAACCCTAACCTATACACTACGCCGTACCCTCACCCGTTCCCTAACCCGTACCCTAAGCCATACCCTAATTCTAACCCTAACCCTAACCCTAACCCTTACCCATACCCTGCGCCGTACCCTAACCCATACAATAACCTGTATCCTAAGCCTTAACCTAACCCTAACCAATGACCTACACAGTACCCTCACCCGTACCCTAAGCCATACCCTAACCCTAACCCTAACACTAACCCTAACCCTAAACCCTACCCTATGCCGTACCCTCACCCATACCCTATCCCATACCCTAAGCCGTACCCTAACCCTAACACTAACCCTAACCCTAACCCTAACCCTAAACTACCGTTGACTGCTTTTGCCTCCATTAGATTTCCTAAGCAATAGTGTTTTAAGGAACAGGTTAAAAAGAAAATCCTAATGTGATTTTTTTATAATGTGTTTATTCTTTATCTTATCCTAGTGACTAAAAGCTTCTCCATGGCTGGACCCCAAATAATATTCCTTTACGTGCTAAGTGGTATCTAGAGAGTGGGATAGGTTTAATAAATACCCTAATCCTAACGTGTACCCTAACCCTAACCCATACCCTAACCCTAATGCGTACCCTAACCCTAACACGTACGCTAATCCTAACCCGTACCCTAAACCAATCCCTAACCCTAAAACTAACCCTAACCCTAACCCTAACCCTAACCCATACGCTACGCCGTACCCTCACCCATACCCTAACCCGTATCCTAAGCCGTACCCTAATCCTAAACCTAACCCTAACCTCTACCCTACGCCGTACCCTCACCCGTACCCTAACCCGTACCCAAAGCCTTACCCTAACCCTAACCCTAACCCTCACCCATACCCAATGCCGTAACCTAACCCATATCCTAACCCGTATCCTAAGCCGTACCCTAACCCTAACCAATAACCTACGCAGTACCCTCACCAGTACCCTCACCCGTATCCTAAGCCCTACCCTAACCCTAACCCTAACCCTAACCCTAAACTACCCTTTACTGCTTTTGCCTCCATTAGATTTCCTAAACACTAGTGTTTTAAGGAACAGGTTAAAAAGAAAACCTTATGTGATTTTTTTATAATGTGTTCATTCTTTATCTTATCCTAGTGACTAAAATCTTCTCCATGGCTGAACCCCAAATAATATTCCTTTACGTGCTAAGTGGTATCTAGAGAGTGGGATAGGTTTAATAAATACCCTAATCCTAAAGTGTACCCTAACCCTAACCCATACCCTAACCCTAACGCGTACCCTAACCCTAACCAAAACCCTAACCCGAACACGTATACTAATCCTAACCCGTACCCTAAACCAATCCCTAACCCTAAAACTAACCCTAACCCTAACCCTAACCCTAACCCATAACCTACACCGTACCCTCACCCGTACCCTAACCCGTACCCTAAGCCGTACCCTAACCCTAACCCTAACCCTAAACCATACGCTACGCCGTACCCTCACCCGTACCCTAACCCGTATCCTAAGCCGTACCCTAACCCTAAACCTAACCCTAAACTATACCCTACGCCGTAACCTCACCCGTACCCTAACCCTTACCCTAAGCCGTACCCTAACCCTAACCCTAACCCTAACCCTAACCCGAACCCTAACCCATACCGTACGCCATACCCTAACACGTACCCTAACCCGTATTCTAAGCCGTACCCTAACCCTAACCAATACCCTATGCAGTATCCTCACCCATACCCTCACCCGTACCCTAAGCCGTACCCTAACCCTAACCCTAACCCTAACCCTAACCCTAAACCCTACCCTATGCCATACCCTCACCTGTACCCTATCCCATAACTTAAGCCGTACCATAACCCTAACACTAACCCTAACCCTAACCCATAACCTACGCCGTACCCTCACCCGTACCCTAACCCGTATCCTAAGACGTACCGTAACCCTAACCAATACCCTACGCCGTACCTTCACCCGTACCCTAACCCGTATCCTAAGCCGTACCCTAACCCTAAACCCTAACCCTAACCCTAACCCTAACCCTAACCCTAACCCATACCCTACGCCATAACCTAACCCGTACCCTAACCCGTATCCTAAGCCGTATCCTAACCCTAACCAATACCCTACGCAGTACCCTCACCCGTACCCTCACCCGTACCCTAAGCCGTACCCTAACCCCAACCCTAACCCTAACTCTAACCCTAACCCCTACCCTACGCCGTACCCTCACCCGTAACCTATCCCATACGCTAAGCCGTACCCTAACCCTAACACTAACACTAACCCTAACCCTAACCCTAACCCTAAACCATACCCTATGCCGTACCCTCACCCGTAACCTAACCCGTACCCTAAGCCGTACCCTAACCCTAACCAATACCCTACGCAGTATCCTCACCCATACCCTCACCCGTACCCTAAGGCGTACCCTAACCCTAACCCTAACCCTAAACCTAACCTTAACCCCTACCCTACGCCGTACCCTCACCCGTACCCTCACCCGTACCCTAAGCCGTACCCTAACCCCAACCCTAACCCTAACTCTAACCCTAACCCCTACCCTACGCCGTACCCTCACCCGTACCCTATCCCATACGCTAAGCCGTACCCTAACCCTAACACTAACCCTAACCCTAACCCATACCCTACGCCGTACCCTCACCCGTAACCTAACCCGTACCGTAAGCCGTACCCTAACCCTAACCTATACACTACGCCGTACCCTCACCCGTACCCTAACCCGTACCCTAAGCCGTACCCTAACTCTAAACCTAACCCTAACCCTAACCCTTACCCATACCCTGCGCCGTACCCTAACCCATACAATAACCTGTATCCTAAGCCTTAACCTAACCCTAACCAATGACCTACACAGTACCCTCACCCGTACCCTAAGCCATACCCTAACCCTAACCCTAACACTAACCCTAATCCTAAACCCTACCCTATGCCGTACCCTCACCCATACCCTATCCCATACCCTAAGCCGTACCCTAACCCTAACACTAACCCTAACCCTAACCCATACCCTACGCCGTACCCTCACCCGTACCCTAACCCGTTCCCAAAGCCTTACCCTAACCCTAACCCTAACCCTCACCCATACCCAACGCCATAACCTAACCCATATCCTAACCCGTATCTTAAGCCGTACCCTAACCCTAACCAATAGCCTACGCAGTACCCTCACCAGTAACCTTACCCGTATCCTAAGCCCTACCCTAACCCTAACCCTAACCCTAACCCTAAACTACCCTTTACTGCTTTTGCCTCCATTAGATTTCCTAAACACTAGTGTTTTAAGGAACAGGTTAAAAAGAAAACCTTATGTGATTTTTTTATAATGTGTTTATTCTTTATCTTATCCTAGTGACTAAAATCTTCTCCATGGCTGAACCCCAAATAATATTCCTTTACGTGCTAAGTGGTATCTAGAGAGTGGGATAGGTTTAATAAATACCCTAATCCTAACGTGTAACCTAAACCTAACCCATACCCTAACCCTAACGCGTACCCTAACCCTAACCAAAACCCTAACCCGAACAAGTATGCTAATCCTAACCCGTACCCTAAACCAATCCCTAACCCTAAAACTAACCCTAACCCTAACCCTAAACCTAACCCATAACCTACGCCGTACCCTCACCCTTACGCTAACCCGTATCCTAAGCCGTACCCTAACCCTAACCCTAACACTAACCCTAACCGCTACCCTACGCCGTACCCTATCCCATACCCTAAGCGGTACCCTAAACCTAACACTAACCCTAACCCTAACATATACACTACGCCGTACCCTCACCCGTACCCTAACCCGTACCCTAAGCCGTACCCTAACCCTAACCCTAACCCTAAACTATACCCTACGCCGTAACCTCACCCGTACCCTAACCCGTACCCTAAGCCGTACCCTAACCCTAACCCTAACCCTAACCCTAACCCTAACCCATACCGTACGCCATACCCTAACACGTACCCTAACCCGTATCCTAAGCCGTACCCTAACCCTAACCAATACCCTACGCAGTATCCTCACCCATACCCTCACCCGTACCCTAAGCCGTACCCTAACCCTAACCCTAACCCTAACCCTAACCCTAACCCCTACCCTATGCCATACCCTCACCTGTACCCGATCCCATAACCTAAGCCGTACCATAACCCTAACACTAACCCTAACCCTAACCCATAACCTACGCCGTACCCTCACCCGTACCCTAACCAGTATCCTAAGCCGTACCCTAACCCTAACCCTAACCCTAACCCTAACCCATAACCTACGCCGTACCCTCACCCGTACACTAACACGTACCCTAAGACGTACCATAACCCTAACCCTAACACTAACCCTAACCCTAACCCACACTCTACGCCGTACCCTAACCCGTACACTAACACGTATCCTAAGCCGTACCCTAACCCTAACCAATACCCTACGCAGTACCCTCACCCGTACCCTCACCCGTACCCTAAGCCATACCCTAACCCTAACCCTAACCCTAACCCTAAACCCTACCCTACGCCGTACCCACACCCGTACCCTATCCCATACGCTAAGCCGTACCCTAACCCTAACACTAACACTAACCCTAACCCTAACCCTAAACCATACCCTACGCCGTACCATCACCCATAACCTAATCCGTACCCTAAGCCGTACCCTAACCCTAACCCTAACCTATACACTACGCCGTACCCTCACCCGTTCCCTAACCCGTACCCTAAGCCATACCCTAACCCTAACCCTAACACTAACCCTAACCCTAAACCCTACCCTATGCCGTACCCTCACCCATACCCTATCCCATACCTTAAGCCGTACACTAACCATAACACTAACCCTAACCCTAACCCTAACACTAAACTACCCTTGACTGCTTTTGCCTCCATTAGATTTCCTAAGCACTAGTGTTTTAAGGAACAGGTTAAAAAGAAAATCCTAATGTGATTTTTTTATAATGTGTTTATTCTTTATCTTATCCTAGTAACGAAAATCTTCTCCATGGCTGGACCCTAAATAATATTCCTTTACGTGCTAAGTGGTATCTAGAGAGTGGGATAGGTTTAATAAATACCCTAATCCTAACGTGTACCCTAACCCTAACCCACACCCTAACCCTAATGCGTACCCTAACCCTAACCCAAACACTAACACTAACACGTACGCTAATCCTAACCCGTACCCTAAACCAATCCCTAACCCTAAAACTAACCCTAACCCTAACCCTAACCCTAACCCATACGCTACGCCGTACCCTCACCCATACCCTAACCCGTATCCTAAGCCGTACCCTAACCCTAAACCTAACCCTAACCTCTACCCTACACCGTACCCTCACCCGTACCCTAACCCGTACCCAAAGCCTTACCCTAACCCTAACCCTAACCCTCACCCATAGCCAACGCCGTAACCTAACCCATATCCTAACCCGTATCCTAAGCCGTACCCTAACCCTAACCAATAACCTACGCAGTACCCTCACCAGTACCCTCACCCGTATCCTAAGCCCTACCCTAACCCTAACCCTAACCCTAACCCTAAACTACCCTTTACTGCTTTTGCCTCCATTAGATTTCCAAAACACTAGTGTTTTAAAGAACAGGTTAAAAGGAAAACCTTATGTGATTTTTTTTTAATGTGTTTATTCTTTATCTTATCCTAGTGACTAAAATCTTCTCCATGGCTGAACCCCAAATAATATTCCTTTACGTGCTAAGTGGTATCTAGAGAGTGGGATAGGTTTAATAAATACCCTAATCCTAACGTGTACCCTAAACCTAACCCATACCCTAACCCTAACGCGTACCCTAACCCTAACCAAAACCCTAACCCGAACAAGTATGCTAATCCTAACCCGTACCCTAAACCAATCCCTAACCCTAAAACTAACCCTAACCCTAACCCTAACCCTAACCCATAACCTACGCCGTACCCTCACCCGTACCCTAACCCGTACCCTAAGCCGTACCCTAACCCTAACCCTAACCCTAACACATACGCTACGCCGCACCCTCACCCATACCCTAACCCGTATCCTAAGCCGTACCCTAACCCTAACCCTAACCCTAACCGCTACCCTACGCCGTACCCTATCCCATACCCTAAGCGGTACCCTAAAACTAACACTAACCCTAAACCTAACCCTAACCCCTACCCTACGCCGTACCCTCACCGTAACCTATCCCATACCCTAAGCCGTACCCTAACCCTAACACTAACCCTAACCCTAAACCTAACCCCTACCCTACGCCGTACCCTCACCCGTAGCCTATCCCATACCCTAAGCCGTACCCTAACCCTAACCCTAACCCTAACCCATAACCTACGCCATACCCTAACCCGTACCCTAACACGTATCCTAAGCCGTACCCTAACCCTAACCAATACCCTACGCAGTACCCTCACCCGTACCCTCACCCGTACCCTAAGCCATACCCTAACCCTAACCCTAACCCTAACCCTAACCCCTACCCTACGCCGTACCCTCACCCGTACCCTATCCCATACGCTAAGCCGTACCCTAACCCTAACACTAACACTAACCCTAACCCTAACCCTAACCCATACCCTACGCCGTACCCTCACCCATAACCTAATCCGTACCCTAAGCCGTACCCTAACCCTAACCCTAACCTATACACTACGCCGTACCCTCACCCGTTCCCTAACCCGTACCCTAAGCCGTACCCTAATTCTAACCCTAACCCTAACCCTAACCCTTACCCATACCCTGCGCCGTACCCTAACCCATACAATAACCTGTATCCTAAGCCTTAACCTAACCCTAACCAATGACCTACACAGTACCCTCACCCGTACCCTAAGCCATACCCTAACCCTAACCCTAACACTAACCCTAACCCTAAACCCTACCCTATGCCGTACCCTCACCCATACCCTATCCCATACCCTAAGCCGTACCCTAACCCTAACACTAACCCTAACCCTAACCCTAACCCTAAACTACCCTTGACTGCTTTTGCCTCCATTAGATTTCCTAAGCACTAGTGTTTTAAGGAACAGGTTAAAAAGAAAATCCTAATGTGATTTTTTTATAATGTGTTTATTCTTTATCTTATCCTAGTGACGAAAATCTTCTCCATGGCTGGACCCTAAATAATATTCCTTTACGTGCTAAGTGGTATCTAGAGAGTGGGATAGGTTTAATAAATACCCTAATCCTAACGTGTACCCTAACCCTAACCCATACCCTAACCCTAACCCTAACCCATAACCTACGCCATACCCAAACCTGTACACTAACCCGTATCCTAAGCCATATCCTAACCCTAACCAATACCCTACGCAGTACCCTCACCCGTACCCTCACCCGTACCCTAAGCCATACCCTAACCCCAACCCTAACCCTAACTCTAACCCTAACCCCTACCCTACGCCGTACCCTCACCCGTACCCTATCCCATACGCTAAGCCGTACCCTAATCCTAACACTAACACTAACCCTAACCCTAACCCTAACCCATACACTACGCCGTACCCTCACCCGTAACCTAACCCGTGCCCTAAGCCGTACCCTAACCCTAACCCTAACCTATACACTACGCCGTACCCTCACCCGTACCCTAACCCGTACCCTAAGCCGTACCCTAACTCTAACCCTAACCCTAACCCTAAACCTTACCCAAACCCTGCGCCGTACCCTAACCCATACAATAATCTGTATCCTAAGCCTTAACCTAACCCTAACCAATGACCTACACAGTACCCTCACCCGTACCCTAAGCCTTACCCTAACCCTAACCCTAACACTAACCCTAACCCTAAACCCTACCCTATGCCGTACCCTCACCCATACCCTATCCCATACCCTAAGCCGTACCCTAACCCTAACACTAACCCTAACCCTAACCCTAACCCTAAACTACCCTTGACTGCTTTTGCCTCCATTAGATTTCCTAAGCACTAGTGTTTTAAGGAACAGGTTAAAAAGAAAATCCTAATGTGATTTTTTTATAATGTGTTTATTCTTTATCTTATCCTAGTGACGAAAATCTTCTCCATGGCTGGACCCTAAATAATATTCCTTTACGTGCTAAGTGGTATCTAGAGAGTGGGATAGGTTTAATAAATACCCTAATCCTAACGTGTACCCTAACCCTAACCCATACCCTAACCCTAACGCGTACCCTAACCCTAACCCAAAACCTAACCCTAACACGTACTCTAATCCTAACCCGTACCCTAAACCAAACCCTAACCCTAAAACTAACCCTAACCCTAACCCTAACCCTTACCCTACGCCGTACCCTCACCCGTACCCTAACCCGTACCCTAAGACGTACCCTAACCCTAACCCTAACCCATACACTACGCCGTACCCTCACCCGTACCCTAACCCGTATCCTAAGCCGTACCCTAACCCTAACCCTAACCCTAACCCTAACCCTAACCCATACCCTACGCCATACCCTAACCCGTATACTAACCCGTATCCTACGCCATATCCTAACCCTAACCAATACCTACGCAGTACCCTCACCCGTACCCTCACCCGTACCCTAAGCCGTACCCTAACCCCAACCCTAACCCTAACTCTAACCCTAACCCCTACCCTACGCCGTACCCTCACCCGTACCCTATCCCATACGCTAAGCCGTACCCTAATCGTAACACTAACACTAACCCTAACCCTAACCCATACCCTACGCCGTACCCTCACCCGTAACCTAACCCGTACCCTAAGCCGTACCCTAACCCTAAACCTAACCTATACACTACGCCGTACCCTCACCCGTACCCTAACCTGTACCCTAAGCCGTACCCTAACTCTAACCCTAACCCTTACCGTAACCCTTACCCATACCCTGCGCCGTACCCTAACCCATACAATAACCTGTATCCTAAGCCTTAACCTAACCCTAACCAATGACCTACACAGTACCCTCACCCGTACCCTTAGCCATACCCTAACCCTAACCCTAACACTAACCCTAACCCTAAACCCTACCCTATGCCGTACCCTCACCCATACCCTATCCCATACCCTAAGCCGTACCCTAACCCTAACACTAACCCTAACCCTAACCCTAACCCTAAACTACCCTTGACTGCTTTTGCCTCCATTAGATTTCCTAAGCACTAGCGTTTTAAGGAACAGGTTAAAAAGAAAATCCTAATGTGATTTTTTTATAATGTGTTTATTCTTTATCTTATCCTAGTAACGAAAATCTTCTCCATGGCTGGACCCTAAATAATATTCCTTTACGTGCTAAGTGGTATCTAGAGAGGGGGATAGGTTTAATAAATACCCTAATCCTAACGTGTACCCTAACCCTAACCCACACCCTAACCCTAATGCGTACCCTAACCCTAACCCAAACCCTAACACTAACACGTACGCTAATCCTAACCCGTACCCTAAACCAATCCCTAACCCTAAAACTAACCCTAACCCTATCCCTAACCCTAACCCATACCCTACGCCGTACCCTCACCCGTACCCTAACCCGTTCCCAAAGCCTTACCCTAACCCTAACCCTAACCCTCACCCATACCCAACGCCATAACCTAACCCATATCCTAACCCGTATCTTAAGCCGTACCCTAACCCTAACCAATAACCTACGCAGTACCCTCACCAGTAACCTTACCCGTATCCTAAGCCCTACCCTAACCCTAACCCTAACCCTAACCCTAAACTACCCTTTACTGCTTTTGCCTCCATTAGATTTCCTAAACACTAGTGTTTTAAGGAACAGGTTAAAAAGAAAACCTTATGTGATTTTTTTATAATGTGTTTATTCTTTATCTTATCCTAGTGACTAAAATCTTCTCCATGGCTGAACCCCAAATAATATTCCTTTACGTGCTAAGTGGTATCTAGAGAGTGGGATAGGTTTAATAAATACCCTAATCCTAACGTGTAACCTAAACCTAACCCATACCCTAACCCTAACGCGTACCCTAACCCTAACCAAAACCCTAACCCGAACAAGTATGCTAATCCTAACCCGTACCCTAAACCAATCCCTAACCCTAAAACTAACCCTAACCCTAACCCTAACCCTAACCCATAACCTACGCCGTACCCTCACCCTTACGCTAACCCGTATCCTAAGCCGTACCCTAACCCTAACCCTAACACTAACCCTAACCGCTACCCTACGCCGTACCCTATCCCATACCCTAAGCGGTACCCTAAACCTAACACTAACCCTAACCCTAACATATACACTACGCCGTACCCTCACCCGTACCCTAACCCGTACCCTAAGCCGTACCCTAACCCTAACCCTAACCCATACCCTAAGCTGTACCCTAACCCTAACACTAACCCTAACCCTAACCCTAACCCTAAACTACCCTTGACTGCTTTTGCCTCCATTAGATTTCCTAAGCACTAGTGTTTTAAGGAACAGGTTAAAAAGAAAATCCTAATGTGATTTTTTTATAATGTGTTTATTCTTTATCTTATCCTAGTGACGAAAATCTTCTCCATGGCTGGACCCTAAATAATATTCCTTTACGTGCTAAGTGGTATCTAGAGAGTGGGATAGGTTTAATAAATACCCTAATCCTAACGTGTACCCTAACCCTAACCCATACCCTAACCCTAACACGTACGCTAATCCTAACCCATACCCTAAACCAATCCCTAACCCTAAAACTAACCCTAACCCTAACCCTAACCCTAACCCATACGCTACGCCGTACCCTCACCCATACCCTAACTCGTATCCTAAGACGTACCCTAACCCTAACCCTAACCCTAAACTATACCCTACGCCGTAACCTCACCCGTACCCTAACCCGTACCCTAAGCCGTACCCTAACCCTAACCCTAACCCTAACCCTAACCCTAACCCATACCGTACGCCATACCCTAACACGTACCCTAACCCGTATCCTAAGCCGTACCCTAACCCTAAACAATACCCTACGCAGTATCCTCACCCATACCCTCACCCGTACCCTAAGCCGTACCCTAACCCTAACCCTAACCCTAACCCTAACCCTAACCCCTACCCTATGCCATACCCTCACCTGTACCCGATCCCATAACCTAAGCCGTACCATAACCCTAACACTAACCCTAACCCTAACCCATAACCTACGCCGTACCCTCACCCGTACCCTAACCAGTATCCTAAGCCGTACCCTAACCCTAACCCTAACCCTAACCCTAACCCATAACCTACGCCGTACCCTCACCCGTACACTAACACGTACCCTAAGACGTACCATAACCCTAACCCTAACACTAACCCTAACCCTAACCCACACTCTACGCCGTACCCTAACCCGTACCCTAACACGTATCCTAAGCCGTACCCTAACCCTAACCAATACCCTACGCAGTACCCTCACCCGTACCCTCACCCGTACCCTAAGCCATACCCTAACCCTAACCCTAACCCTAACCCTAAACCCTACCCTACGCCGTACCCACACCCGTACCCTATCCCATACGCTAAGCCGTACCCTAACCCTAACACTAACACTAACCCTAACCCTAACCCTAAACCATACCCTACGCCGTACCCTCACCCATAACCTAATCCGTACCCTAAGCCGTACCCTAACCCTAACCCTAACCTATACACTACGCCGTACCCTCACCCGTTCCCTAACCCGTACCCTAAGCCGTACCCTAACTCTAACCCTAACCCTAACCCTAACCCTAACCCTAAACCATACGCTACGCCGTACCCTCACCCGTACCCTAACCCGTATCCTAAGCCGTACCCTAACCCTAACCCTAACCCTAAACTATACCCTACGCCGTAACCTCACCCGTACCCTAACCCGTACCCTAAGCCGTACCCTAACCCTAACCCTAACCCTAACCTATACACTACGCCATACCCTCACTCGTACCCTAACCCGTACCCTAAGCCGTACCCTAAACCTAACCCTAACCCTAACCCTAACCCATACCGTACGCCATACCCTAACATGTACCCTAACCCATATCCTAAGCCGTACCCTAACCCTAACCAATACCCTATGCAGTATCCTCACCCATACCCTCACCCGTACCCTAAGCCGTACCCTAACCCTAACCCTAACCCTAACCCTAACCCTAACCCATACCCTATGCCATACCCTCACCTGTACCCTATCCCATAACCTAAGCCGTACGCTAACCCTAACCCTAACCCTAACCCATACGCTACGCCGTACCTTCACCCGTACCCTAACCCGTATCCTAAGCCGTACCCTAACCCTAACCCTAACCCTAAACCTAACCCTAACCCATACCCTACGCCATACCCTAACCCGTACCCTAACCCGTATCCTAAGCCGTATCCTAACCCTAACCAATACCCTACGCAGTACCCTCACCCGTACCCTCACCCATACACTAAGCCGTACCCTAACCCCAACCCTAACCCTAACTCTAACCCTAACCCCTACCCTACGCCGTACCCTCACCCGTACCCTATCCCATACGCTAAGCCGTACCCTAACCCTAACACTAACACTAACCCTAACCCTAACCCTAACCCTAACCCATACCCTATGCCGTACCCTCACCCGTAACCTAACCCGTACCCTAAGCCGTACCCTAACGCTGACCCTAACCTATACACTATGCAATACCCTCACCCGTACCCTAACCCGTACCCTAAGCCGTACCCTAACTCTAACCTTAACCCTAACCCTAACCCTTACCCATACCCTGCGCCGTACCCTAACCCATACAATAACCTGTATCCTAAGCCTTAACCTAACCCTAACCAATGACCTACACAGTACCCTCACCCGTACCCGAAGCCATACTCTAACCCTAACCCTAACACTAACCCTAACCCTAAACCCTACCCTATGCCGTACCCTCACCCATACCCTATCCCATACCCTAAGCCGTACCCTAACCCTAACACTAACCCTAACCCTAACCCTAACACTAAACTACCCTTGACTGCTTTTGCCTCCATTAAATTTCCTAAGCACGAGTGTTTTAAGGAACAGGTTAAAAAGAAAATCCTAATGTGATTTTTTTATAATGTGTTTATTCTTTATCTTATCCTAGTGTCGAAAATCTTCTCCATGGCTGGACCCTAAATAATATTCCTTTACGTGCTAAGTGGTATCTAGAGAGTGGGATAGGTTTAATAAATACCCTAATCCTAACGTGTACCCTAACCCTAACCCATACCCTAACCCTAATGCGTACCCTAACCCTAACCCAAACCCTAACCCTAACACGTACGCTAATCCTAACCCGTACCCTAAACCAAGCAATAACCCTAAAACTAACCCTAACCCTAACCCTAACCCTAACCCATACGCTACGCCGTACCCTCACCCATATCCTAACCCGTATCCTAAGCCGTACCCTAACCCTAAACCTAACCCTAACCTCTACCCTGCGCCGTACCCTCACCCGTACCCTAACCCGTACCCAAAGCCTTACCCTAACCCTAACCCTAACCCTCACCCATACCCAACGCCATAACCTAACCCGTATCCTAAGCCGTACCCTAACCCTAACCAATAACCTACGCAGTACCCTCACCAGTACCCTCACCCGTATCCTAAGCCCTACCCTAACCCTAACCCTAACCCTAACCCTAAACTACCCTTTACTGCTTTTGCCTCCATTAGATTTCCTAAACACTAGTGTTTTAAGGAACAGGTTAAAAAGAAAACCTTATGTGATTTTTTTATAATGTGTTTATTCTTTATCTTATCCTAGTGACTAAAATCTTCTCCATGGCTGAACCCCAAATAATATTCCCTTACGTGCTAAGTGGTATCTAGAGAGTGGGATAGGTTTAATAAATACCCTAATCCTAAAGTGTACCCTAACCCTAACCCATACCCTAACCCTAACGCATACCCTAACCCCAACCAAAACCCTAACCCGAACAAGTATGCTAATCCTAACCCGTACCCTAAACCAATCCCTAACCCTAAAACTAACCCTAACCCTAACCCTAACCCATAACCTACGCCGTACCCTCACCCGTACCCTAACCCGTACCCTAAGCCGTACCCTAACCCTAACCCTAACCCTAAACCATACGCTAAGCCGTACCCTCACCCGTACCCTAACCCGTATCCTAAGCCGTACCCTAACGCTAACTCTAAACTATACCCTACGCCGTAACCTCACCCGTACCCTAACCCGTACCCTAAGCCGTACCCTAACCCTAACCCTAACCCTAACCCTAACCCTAACCCATACCGTACGCCATACCCTAACACGTACCCTAACCCGTATCCTAAGCCGTACCCTAACCCTAACCAATACCCTACGCAGTATCCTCACCCATACCCTAACCCGTACCCTAAGCCGTACCCTAACCCTAACCCTAACCCTAACCCTAACCCTAACCCCTACCCTATGCCATACCCTCACCTGTACCCTATCCCATAACCTAAGCCGTACCATAACCCTAACACTAACCCTAACCCTAACCCATAGCCTACGCCGTACCCAAACCCGTACCCTAACCCGTATCCTAAGCCGTACCCTAACCCTAACCCTAACCCTAACCCTAACCCATAACCTACGCCGTACCCTCACCCGTACCCTAACACGTACCCTAAGACGTACCGTAACCCTAACCCTAACACTAACCCTAACCCTAACCCACACTCTACGGCGTACCCTAACCCGTACCCTAACACGTATCCTAAGCCGTACCCTAACCCTAACCAATACCCTACGCAGTACCCTCACCCGTACCCTCACCCGTACCCTAAGCCATACCCTAACCCTAACCCTAACCCCTACCCTACGCCGTACCCTCACCCATACCCTATCCCATACCCTAAGCCGTACCCTAACCCTAACACTAACCCTAACCCTAACCCTAACCCTAAACTACCCTTGATTGCTTTTGCCTCTATTAGATTTCCGAAGCACTAGTGTTTTAAGGAACAGGTTAAAAAGAAAATCCTAATGAGATTTTTTTATAAGGTGTTTATTCTTTATCTTATCCTAGTGACTAAAATCTTCTCCATGGCTGGATCCCTAATAATATTCCTTTACGTGCTACGTGGTATCTAGAGAGTGGGATAGGTTTAATAAATACCCTAATCCTAACGTGTACCCTAACCCTAACCCATACGCTAACCCTAATGCGTACCCTAACCCTAACCCAAAACCTAACCCTAACACGTACGCTAATCCTAACCCGTACCCTAAACCAATCCCTAACCCTAAAACTAACCCTAACCCTAACCCTAACCCTAACCCTTACCCTACGCCGTACCCTCACCCGTACCCTAACCCGTACCCTAAGACGTACCCTAACCCTAACCCTAACCCATAACCTACACCGTACCCTCACCCGTAACCTAACCCGTACCCTAAGCCGTACCCTAACCCTGACCCTAACCTATACACTACGCCGTACCCTCACCCGTACCCTAACCCGTACCCTAAGCCGTACCCTAACTCTAACCCTAACCCTAACCCTAACCCTTACCCATACCCTGCGTCGTACCCTAACCCATACAATAACCTGTATCCTAAGCCTTAACCTAACCCTAACCAATGACCTACACAGTACCCTCACCCGTACCCTAAGCCATACCCTAACCCTAACCTTAACACTAACCCTAACCCCTACCCTTCGCCGTACGCTCACCCGTACCCTATCCCATACCCTAAGCCGTACCCTAACCCTAACACTAACCCTAACCCTAACCCTAACCCTAAACTACCCTTGATTGCTTTTGCCTCTATTAGATTTCCTAAGCACTAGTGTTTTAAGGAACAGGTTAAAAAGAAAATCCTAATGTGATTTTTTTATAATGTGTTTATTCTTTATCTTATCCTAGTGACGAAAATCTTCTCCATGGCTGGACCCTAAATAATATTCCTTTACGTGCTAAGTGGTATCTAGAGAGTGGGATAGGTTTAATAAATACCCTAATCCTAACGTGTACCCTAACCCTAACCCATACCCTAATCCTAATGCGTACCCTAACCCTAACCCAAACCCTAACCCTAACACGTACGCTAATCCTAACTCGTACCCTAAACCAATCCCTAACCCTAAAACTAACCCTAACCCTAACCCTAACCCTAAACCATACGCTACGCCGTACCCTCACCCATACCCTAACCCGTATCCTAAGCTGTACCCTAATCCTAAACCTAACCCTAACCTCTACCCTACGCCGTACCCTCACCCGTACCCTAACCCGTACCCAAAGCCTTACCCTAACCCTAACCCTAACCCTCACCCATACCCAACGCCGTAACCTAACCCATATCCTAACCCGTATCCTAAGCCGTACCCTAACCCTAACCAATAACCTACGAAGTACCCTCACCAGTACCCTCACCCGTATCCTAAGCCCTACCCTAACCCTAACCCTAACCCTAACCCTAAACTACCCTTTACTGCTTTTGCCTCCATTTGATTTCCTAAACACTAGTGTTTTAAGGAACAGGTTAAAAAGAAAACCTTATGCGATTTTTTTATAATGTGTTTATTCTTTATCTTATCCTAGTGACTAAAATCTTCTCCATGGCTGAACCCCAAATAATATTCCTTTACGTGCTAAGTGGTATCTAGAGAGTGGGATAGGTTTAATAAATACCCTAATCCTAAAGTGTACCCTAAACCTAACCCATACCCTAACCCTAACGCGTACCCTAACCCTAACCAAAACCCTAACCCGAACACGTATGCTAATCCTAACCCGTACCCTAAACCAATCCCTAACCCTAAAACAAACCCTAACCCTAACCCTAACCCTAACCCATAACCTACACCGTACCCTCACCCGTACCCTAACCCGTACCCTAAGCCGTACCCTAACCCTAACCCTAACCCTAAACCATACGCTACGCCGTACCCTCACCCGTACCCTAACCCGTATCCTAAGCCGTACCCTAACCCTAACCCTAACCCTAAACTATACCCTACGCCGTAACCTCACCCGTACCCTAACCCGTACCCTAAGCCGTACCCTAACCCTAACCCTAACCCTAACCTATACACTACGCCATACCCTCACTCGTACCCTAACCCGTACCCTAAGCCGTACCCTAAACCTAACCCTAACCCTAACCCTAACCCTAACCCATACCGTACGCCATAACCTAACACGTACCCTAACCCGTATCCTAAGCCGTACCCTAACCCTAACCAATACCCTACGCAGTATCCTCACCCATACCCTAACCCGTACCCTAAGCCGTACCCTAACCCTAACCCTAACCCTAACCCTAACCCTAACCCCTACCCTATGCCATACCCTCACCTGTACCCTATCCCATAACCTAAGCCGTACCATAACCCTAACACTAACCCTAACCCTAACCCATAGCCTACGCCGTACCCAAACCCGTACCCTAACCCGTATCCTAAGCCGTACCCTAACCCTAACCCTAACCCTAACCCTAACCCATAACCTACGCCGTACCCTCACCCGTACCCTAACACGTACCCTAAGACGTACCGTAACCCTAACCCTAACACTAACCCTAACCCTAACCCACACTCTACGGCGTACCCTAACCCGTACCCTAACACGTATCCTAAGCCGTACCCTAACCCTAACCAATACCCTACGCAGTACCCTCACCCGTACCCTCACCCGTACCCTAAGCCATACCCTAACCCTAACCCTAACCCCTACCCTACGCCGTACCCTCACCCATACCCTATCCCATACCCTAAGCCGTACCCTAACCCTAACACTAACCCTAACCCTAACCCTAACCCTAAACTACCCTTGATTGCTTTTGCCTCTATTAGATTTCCTAAGCACTAGTGTTTTAAGGAACAGGTTAAAAAGAAAATCCTAATGTGATTTTTTTATAATGTGTTTATTCTTTATCTTATCCTAGTGACTAAAATCTTCTCCATGGCTGGATCCCTAATAATATTCCTTTACGTGCTACGTGGTATCTAGAGAGTGGGATAGGTTTAATAAATACCCTAATCCTAACGTGTACCCTAACCCTAACCCATACGCTAACCCTAATGCGTACCCTAACCCTAACCCAAAACCTAACCCTAACACGTACGCTAATCCTAACCCGTACCCTAAACCAATCCCTAACCCTAAAACTAACCCTAACCCTAACCCTAATCCTAACCCTTACCCTACGCCGTACCCTCACCCGTACCCTAACCCGTACCCTAAGACGTACCCTAACCCTAACCCTAACCCATAACCTACACCGTACCCTCACCCGTAACCTAACCCGTACCCTAAGCCGTACCCTACCCCTAACCCTAACCCTAACCCTAACCCATAACCTACGCCGTACCCTCACCCGTACCCTAGCCCGTATCCTAAGCCGTACCCTAACCCTAACCCTAACCCTAACCCTAAACCATAACCTACGCCGTACCCTCACCCGTACCCTAACACGTACCCTAAGACGTACCGTAACCCTAACCTTAACACTAACCCTAACCCTAACCCACACTCTATGCCGTACCCTAACCCGTACCCTAACACGTATCCTAAGCCGTACCCTAACCCTAACCAATACCCTACGCAGTACCCTCACCCGTACCCTCACCCGTACCCTAAGCCATACCCTAACCCTAACCCTAACCCTAACCCTAACCCCTATCCTACGCCGTACCCTCACCCGTACCCTATCCCATACGCTAAGCCGTACCCTAACCCTAACACTAACACTAACCCTAACCCTAACCCTCACCCATACCCTACGCCGTACCCTCACCCGTAACCTAACCCGTACCCTAAGCCGTACCCTACCCCTAACCCTAACCTATACACTACGCCGTACCCTCACCCGTTCCCTAACCCGTACCCTAAGCCGTACCCTAACTCTAACCCTAACCCTAACCCTAACCCTTACCCATACCCTGCGCCGTACCCTAACCCATACAATAACCTGTATCCTAAGCCTTAACCTAACCCTAACCAATGACCTACACAGTACCCTCACCCATACCCGAAGCCATACTCTAACCCTAACCCTAACACTAACCCTAACCCTAAACCCTACCCTATGCCGTACCCTCACCCATACCCTATCCCATACCCTAAGCCGTACCCTAACCCTAACACTAACCCTAACCCTAACCCTAACCCTAAACTACCCTTGACTGCTTTTGCCTCCATTAAATTTCCTAAGCACGAGTGTTTTAAGGAACAGGTTAAAAAGAAAATCCTAATGTGATTTTTTTATAATGTGTTTATTCTTTATCTTATCCTAGTGTCGAAAATCTTCTCCATGGCTGGACCCTAAATAATATTCCTTTACGTGCTAAGTGGTATCTAGAGAGTGGGATAGGTTTAATAAATACCCTAATCCTAACGTGTACCCTAACCCTAACCCATACCCTAACCCTAATGCGTACCCTAACCCTAACCCAAACCCTAACCCTAACACGTACGCTAATCCTAACCCGTACCCTAAACCAAGCAATAACCCTAAAACTAACCCTAACCCTAACCCTAACCCTAACCCATACGCTACGCCGTACCCTCACCCATACCCTAACCCGTATCCTAAGCCGTACCCTAACCCTAAACCTAACCCTAACCTCTACCCTGCGCCGTACCCTCACCCGTACCCTAACCCGTACCCAAAGCCTTACCCTAACCCTAACCCTAACCCTCACCCATACCCAACGCCATAACCTAACCCATATCCTAACCCGTATCCTAAGCCGTACCCTAACCCTAACCAATAACCTACGCAGTACCCTCACCAGTACCCTCACCCGTATCCTAAGCCCTACCCTAACCCTAACCCTAACCCTAACCCTAAACTACCCTTTACTGCCTTTGCCTCCATTAGATTTCCTAAACACTAGTGTTTTAAGGAACAGGTTAAAAAGAAAACCTTATGTGATTTTTTTATAATGTGTTTATTCTTTATCTTATCCTAGTGACTAAAATCTTCTCCATGGCTGAACCCCAAATAATATTCCCTTACGTGCTAAGTGGTATCTAGAGAGTGGGATAGGTTTAATAAATACCCTAATCCTAAAGTGTACCCTAACCCTAACCCATACCCTAACCCTAACGCATACCCTAACCCCAACCAAAACCCTAACCCGAACAAGTATGCTAATCCTAACCCGTACCCTAAACCAATCCCTAACCCTAAAACTAACCCTAACCCTAACCCTAACCCATAACCTATGCCGTACCCTCACCCGTACCCTAACCCGTACCCTAAGCCGTACCCTAACCCTAACCCTAACCCTAAACCATACGCTACGCCGTACCCTCACCCGTACCCTAACCCGTATCCTAAGCCGTACCCTAATGCTAACTCTAAACTATACCCTACGCCGTAACCTCACCCGTACCCTAACCCGTACCCTAAGCCGTACCCTAACCCTAACCCTAACCCTAACCCTAACCCTAACCCATACCGTACGCCATAACCTAACACGTACCCTAACCCGTATCCTAAGCCGTACCCTAACCCTAACCAATACCCTACGCAGTATCCTCACCCATACCCTAACCCGTACCCTAAGCCGTACCCTAACCCTAACCCTAACCCTAACCCTAACCCTAACCCCTACCCTATGCCATACCCTCACCTGTACCCTATCCCATAACCTAAGCCGTACCATAACCCTAACACTAACCCTAACCCTAACCCATAGCCTACGCCGTACCCAAACCCGTACCCTAACCCGTATCCTAAGCCGTACCCTAACCCTAACCCTAACCCTAACCCTAACCCATAACCTACGCCGTACCCTCACCCGTACCCTAACACGTACCCTAAGACGTACCGTAACCCTAACCCTAACACTAACCCTAACCCTAACCCACACTCTACGGCGTACCCTAACCCGTACCCTAACACGTATCCTAAGCCGTACCCTAACCCTAACCAATACCCTACGCAGTACCCTCACCCGTACCCTCACCCGTACCCTAAGCCATACCCTAACCCTAACCCTAACCCCTACCCTACGCCGTACCCTCACCCATACCCTATCCCATACCCTAAGCCGTACCCTAACCCTAACACTAACCCTAACCCTAACCCTAACCCTAAACTACCCTTGATTGCTTTTGCCTCTATTAGATTTCCTAAGCACTAGTGTTTTAAGGAACAGGTTAAAAAGAAAATCCTAATGTGATTTTTTTATAATGTGTTTATTCTTTATCTTATCCTAGTGACTAAAATCTTCTCCATGGCTGGATCCCTAATAATATTCCTTTACGTGCTACGTGGTATCTAGAGAGTGGGATAGGTTTAATAAATACCCTAATCCTAACGTGTACCCTAACCCTAACCCATACGCTAACCCTAATGCGTACCCTAACCCTAACCCAAAACCTAACCCTAACACGTACGCTAATCCTAACCCGTACCCTAAACCAATCCCTAACCCTAAAACTAACCCTAACCCTAACCCTAATCCTAACCCTTACCCTACGCCGTACCCTCACCCGTACCCTAACCCGTACCCTAAGACGTACCCTAACCCTAACCCTAACCCATAACCTACACCGTACCCTCACCCGTAACCTAACCCGTACCCTAAGCCGTACCCTACCCCTAACCCTAACCCTAACCCTAACCCATAACCTACGCCGTACCCTCACCCGTACCCTAGCCCGTATCCTAAGCCGTACCCTAACCCTAACCCTAACCCTAACCCTAAACCATAACCTACGCCGTACCCTCACCCGTACCCTAACACGTACCCTAAGACGTACCGTAACCCTAACCTTAACACTAACCCTAACCCTAACCCACACTCTATGCCGTACCCTAACCCGTACCCTAACACGTATCCTAAGCCGTACCCTAACCCTAACCAATACCCTACGCAGTACCCTCACCCGTACCCTCACCCGTACCCTAAGCCATACCCTAACCCTAACCCTAACCCTAACCCTAACCCCTATCCTACGCCGTACCCTCACCCGTACCCTATCCCATACGCTAAGCCGTACCCTAACCCTAACACTAACACTAACCCTAACCCTAACCCTCACCCATACCCTACGCCGTACCCTCACCCGTAACCTAACCCGTACCCTAAGCCGTACCCTACCCCTAACCCTAACCTATACACTACGCCGTACCCTCACCCGTTCCCTAACCCGTACCCTAAGCCGTACCCTAACTCTAACCCTAACCCTAACCCTAACCCTTACCCATACCCTGCGCCGTACCCTAACCCATACAATAACCTGTATCCTAAGCCTTAACCTAACCCTAACCAATGACCTACACAGTACCCTCACCCGTACCCTAAGCCATACCCTAACCCTAACCCTAACACTAACCCTAACCCTAAACCCTACCCTATGCCGTACCCTCACCCATACCCTATCCCATACCCTAAGCCGTACCCTAACCCTAACACTAACCCTAACCCTAACCCTAACGTTAAACTACCCTTGACTGCTTTTGCCTCCATTAGATTTCCTAAGCACTAGTGTTTTAAGGAACAGGTTAAAAAGAAAATCCTAATGTGATTTTTTTATAATGTGTTTATTCTTTATCTTATCCTAGTGACGAAAATCTTCTCCATGGCTGGACCCTAAATAATATTCCTTTACGTGCTAAGTGGTATCTAGAGAGTGGGATAGGTTTAATAAATACCCTAATCCTAACGTGTACCCTAACCCTAACCCATACCCTAACCCTAATGCGTACCGTAACCCTAACCCAAACCCTAACCCTAACACGTACGCTAATCCTAACCCGTACCCTAAACCAATCCCTAACCCTAAAACTAATCCTAACCCTAACCCTAACCCTAACCCATAGGCTACGCCGTACCCTCACCCATACCCTAACCCGTATCCTAAGCCGTACCCTAACCCTAAACCTAACCCTAACCTCTACCCTACGCCGTACCCTCACCCATACCCTAACCCGTACCCAAAGCCTTACCCTAACCCTAACCCTAACCCTCACCCATACCCAACGCCGTAACCTAACCCATATCCTAACCCGTATCCTAAGCCGTACCCTAACCCTAACCAATAACCTACGCAGTACCCTCACCAGTACCCTCACCCGTATCCTAAGCCCTACCCTAACCCTAACCCTAACCCTAACCCTAAACTACCCTTTACTGCTTTTGCCTCCATTAGATTTCCTAAACACTAGTGTTTTAAGGAACAGGTTAAAAAGAAAACCTTATGTGATTTTTTTATAATGTGTTCATTCTTTATCTTATCCTAGTGACTAAAATCTTCTCCATGGCTGAACCCCAAATAATATTCCTTTACGTGCTAAGTGGTATCTAGAGAGTGGGATAGGTTTAATAAATACCCTAATCCTAAAGTGTACCCTAAACCTAACCCATACCCTAACACTAACGCGTACCCTAACCCTAACCAAAACCCTAACCCGAACACGTATGCTAATCCTAACCCGTACCCTAAACCAATCCCTAACCCTAAAACTAACCCTAACCCTAACCCTAACCCTAACCCATAACCTACACCGTACCCTCACCCGTACCCTAACCCGTACCCTAAGCCGTACCCTAACCCTAACCCTAAACCTAAACCATACGCTACGCCGTACCCTCACCCGTACCCTAACCCGTATCCTAAGCCGTACCCTAACCCTAACCCTAACCCTAAACTATACCCTACGCCGTAACCTCACCCGTACCCTAACCCTTACCCTAAGCCGTACCCTAACCCTAACCCTAACCCTAACCCTAACCCTAACCCATACCGTACGCCATACCCTAACACATACCCTAACCCGTATTCTAAGCCGTACCCTAACCCTAACCAATACCCTATGCAGTATCCTCACCCATACCCTCACCCGTACCCTAAGCCGTACCCTAACCCTAACCCTAACCCTAACCCTAACCCTAAACCCTACCCTATGCCATACCCTCACCTGTACCCTATCCCATAACCTAAGCCGTACAATAACCCTAACACTAACCCTAACCCTAACCCATAACCTACGCCGTACCCTCACCCGTACCCTAACCCGTACCCTAAGCCGTACCCTAACTCTAACCCTAACCCTTACCGTAACCCTTACCCATACACTGCGCCGTACCCTAACCCATACAATAACCTGTATCCTAAGCCTTAACCTAACCCTAACCAATGACCTACACAGTACCCTCACCCGTACCCTTAGCCATACCCTAACCCTAACCCTAACACTAACCCTAACCCTAAACCCTACCCTATGCCGTACCCTCACCCATACCCTATCCCATACCCTAAGCCGTACCCTAACCCTAACACTAACCCTAACCCTAACCCTAACCCTAAACTACCCTTGACTGCTTTTGCCTCCATTAGATTTCCTAAGCACTAGCGTTTTAAGGAACAGGTTAAAAAGAAAATCCTAATGTGATTTTTTTATAATGTGTTTATTCTTTATCTTATCCTAGTAACGAAAATCTTCTCCATGGCTGGACCCTAAATAATATTCCTTTACGTGCTAAGTGGTATCTAGAGAGTGGAATAGGTTTAATAAATACCCTAATCCTAACGTGTACCCTAACCCTAACCCACACCCTAACCCTAATGCGTACCCTAACCCTAACCCAAACCCAAACACTAACACGTACGCTAATCCTAACCCGTACCCTAAACCAATCCCTAACCCTAAAACTAACCCTAACCCTAACCCTAACCCTAACCCATACGCTACGCCGTACCCTCACCCATACCCTAACCCGTATCCTAAGCCGTACCCTAACCCTAAACCTAACCCTAACCTCTACCCTACGCCGTACCCTCACCCGTACCCTAACCCGTACCCAAAGCCTTACCCTAACCCTAACCCTAACCCTCACCCATACCCAACGCCGTAACCTAACCCATATCCTAACCCGTATCCTAAGCCGTACCCTAACCCTAACCAATAACCTACGCAGTACCCTCACCAGTACCCTCACCCGTATCCTAAGCCCTACCCTAACACTAACCCTAACCCTAACCCTAAACTACCCTTTACTGCTTTTGCCTCCATTAGATTTCCTAAACACTAGTGTTTTAAAGAACAGGTTAAAAAGAAAACCTTATGTGATTTTTTTTATAATGTGTTTATTCTTTATCTTATCCTAGTGACTAAAATCTTCTCCATGGCTGAACCCCAAATAATATGCCTTTACGTGCTAAGTGGTATCTAGAGAGTGGGATAGGTTTAATAAATACCCTAATCCTAACGTGTAACCGAAACCTAACCCATACCCTAACCCTAACGCGTACACTAACCCTAACCAAAACCCTAACCCGAAAAAGTATGCTAATCCTAACCCGTACCCTAAACCAATCCCTAACCCTAAAACTAACCCTAACCCTAACCCTAACCCTAACCCATAACCTACGCCGTACCCTCACCCGTACCCTAACCCGTACCCTAAGCCGTACCCTAACCCTAACCCTAACCCTAACCCATACGCTACGCCGCACCCTCACCCATACCCTAACCCGTATCCTAAGCCGTACCCTAACCCTAACCCTAACCCTAACTGCTACCCTACGCCGTACCCTATCCCATACCCTAAGCGGTACCCTAAACCTAACACTAACCCTAAACCTAACCCTAACCCCTACCCTACGCCGTACCCTCACCGTAACCTATCCCATACCCTAAGCCGTACCCTAACCCTAACACTAACCCTAACCCAAAACCTAACCCCTACCCTACGCCGTACCCTCACCCGTACCCTATCCCATACCGTAAGCCGTACCCTAACCCTAACCCTAACCCTAACCTATACACTACGCCGTACCCTCACCCGTACCCTAACCCGTACCCTAAGCCGTACCCTAACCCTAACCCTAACCCTAACCCTAACCCTAAACCTAACCCTAACCCTAACCCTAACCCTAACCCGTACCCTAACCCTAACACTAACCCTAACCCTAAACCTAACCCCTACCCTACGCCGTACCCTCACCCGTACCCTATCCCATACCCTAAGCCGTACCCTAACCCTAACCCTAACCCTAACCTATACACTACGACATACCCTCACCCGTACCCTAACCCGTACCCTAAGCCGTACCCTAACCCTAACCCTAACCCTAACCTATACACTACGCCGTACCCTCACCCGTACCCTAACCCGTACCCTAAGCCGTACCCTAAGCCTAACCCTAACCCTAACCCTAACCCTAACCCATACCCTACGCCGTACCCTAACCCGTACCCTAACCCGTATTCTAAGCCGTACCCTAACCATAACCAATACCCTACACAGTACCCTCACCCGTACCCTCTCCCGTACCGTAAGCCATACCCTAACCCTAACCCTAACCCTAACCTATACACTACACCATACCCTCACCCGTACCCTAACCCGTACCCTAAGCCGTACCCTAACCCTAACCCTAACCCTAAACCATACGCTACGCCGTAACCTCACCCGTACACTAACCCGTATCCTAAGCCGTACCCTAACCCTAACCCTAACCCTAACCCTAAACCTAACCCCTACCCTATGCCATACCCTCACCTGTACCCTATCTCATAACCTAAGCCGTACCATAACCCTAACACTAACCCTAACCCTAACCCATAACCTACGCCGTACCCTCACCCGTACCCTAACCCGTATCCTAAGCCGTATCCTAACCCTAACCCTAACCCTTACCCATAACCTACGCCGTAACCTCACCCGTACCCTAACCCGTACCCTAAGCCGTACCCTAACCCTAACCCTAACCCTAACCCTAACCCTAACCCTAACCCATACCGTACGCCATACCCTAACACGTACCCTAACCCGTATCCTAAGCCGTACCCTAACCCTAACCAATACTCTACGCAGTACCCTCACCCGTAACCTCACCCGTACCCTAAGCCATACCCTAACCCTAACCCTAACCCTAACCCCTACCCTACGCCGTACCCTCACCCGTACCCTATCCGATACGCTAAGCCGTACCCTAACCCTAACACTAACACTAACCCTAACCCTAACCCATACCCTACGCCGTACCCTCACCCATAACCTAATCCGTACCCTAAGCCGTACCCTAACCCTAACCCTAACCTATACACTACGCCGTACCCTCACCCGTTCCCTAACCCGTACCCTAAGCCATACCCTAACTCTAACCCTAACCCTAACCCTAACCCTTACCCATACCCTGCGCCGTACCCTAATCCATACAATAACCTGTATCCTAAGCCTTAACCTAACCCTAACCAATGACCTACACAGTACCCTCACCCGTACCCTAAGCCATACCCTAACCCTAACCCTAACACTAACCCTAACCCTAAACCCTACCCTATGCCGTACCCTCACCCATACCCTATCCCATACCCTAAGCCGTACCCTAACCCTAACACTAACCCTAACCCTAACCCTAACCCTAAACTACCCTTGACTGCTTTTGCCTCCATTAGATTTCCTAAGCACTAGTGTTTTAAGGAACAGGTTAAAAAGAAAATCCTAATGTGATTTTTTTATAATGTGTTTATTCTTTATCTTATCCTAGTGACGAAAATATTCTCCATGGCTGGACCCTAAATAATATTCCTTTACGTGCTAAGTGGTATCTAGAGAGTGGGATAGGTTTAATAAATACCCTAATCCTAACGCGTACCCTAACCCTAACCCAAACCCTAACCCTAACACGTACGCTAATCCTAACCCGTACCCTAAACCAATCCCTAACCCTAAAACTAACCCTAACCCTAACCCTAACCCTAACCCATACGCTACGCTGTACCCTCACCCATGCCCTAACCCGTATCCTAAGCCGTACCCTAACCCTAAACCTAACCCTAACCTCTACCCTACTCCGTACCCTCACCCGTACCCTAACCCGTTCCCAAAGCCTTACCCTAACCCTAACCCTAACCCTCACCCATACCCAACGCCGTAACCTAACCCATATCCTAACCCGTATTCTAAGCCGTACCCTAACCGTAACCAATAACCTACGCAGTACCCTCACCAGTAACCTCACCCGTATCCTAAGCCCTACCCTAACCCTAACCCTAACCCTAACCCTAAACTACCCTTTACTGCTTTTGCCTCCATTAGATTTCCTAAACACTAGTGTTTTAAGGAACAGGTTAAAAAGAACACCTTATGTGATTTTTTTATAATGTGTTTATTCTTTATCTTATCCTAGTGACTAAAATCTTCTCCATGGCTGAACCCCAAATAATATTCCTTTACGTGCTAAGTGGTATCTAGAGAGTGGGATAGGTTTAATAAACACCCTAATCCTAACGTGTACCCTAAACCTAACCCATACCCTAACCCTAACGCGTACCCTAACCCTAACCAAAACCCTAACCCAAACAAGTATGCTAATCCTAACCCGTACCCTAAACCAATCCCTAACCCTAAAACTAACCCTAACCCTAACCCTAACCCTAACCCATAACCTACGCCGTACCCTCACCCGTACGCTAACCCGTATCCTAAGCCGTACCCTAACCCTACCCCTAACCCTAACCCTAACCGCTACCCTACGCCGTACCCTATCTCATAACCTAAGCGGTACCCTAAACCTAACACTAACCCTAAACCTAACCCTAACCCCTACCCTACGCCGTACCCTCACCCGTAACTTATCCCATACCCTAAGCCGTACCCTAACCCTAACACTAACCCTAACCCTAACCCATAACCTACGCCGTACCCTCACCCGTACCCTAACCCGTATCCTAAGCCGTACCCTAACCCTAACCCTAACCGTAACCCTAAACCATAACCTACGCCGTACCCTCACCCGTACCCTAACACGTACCCTAAGACGTACCGTAACCCTAACCTTAACACTAACCCTAACCCTAACCCACACTCTACGCCGTACCCTAACCCGTACCCTAACACGTATCCTAAGCCGTACCCTAACCCTAACCAATACCCTACGCAGTACCCTCACCCGTACCCTAACCCGTACCCTAAGCCGTACCCTAACCCTAACCCTAACCCTAACCTATACACTACGCCATACCCTCAATCGTACCCTAACCCGTACCCTAAGCCGTACCCTAAACCTAACCCTAACCCTAACCCTAACCCATACCGTACGCCATACCCTAACATGTACCCTAACCCATATCCTAAGCCGTACCCTAACCCTAACCAATACCCTATGCAGTATCCTCACCCATACCCTCACCCGTACCCTAAGCCGTACCCTAACCCTAACCCTAACCCTAACCCTAACCCTAAACCCTACCCTATGCCATACCCTCACCTGTACCCTATCCCATAACCTAAGCCGTACCATAACCCTAAAACTAACCCTAACCCTAACCCATAACCTACGCCGTACCCTCACCAGTACCCTAGCCCGTATCCTAAGACGTACCGTAACCCTAACCAATACCCTACGCAGTATCCTCACCCATACCCTCACCCGTACCCTAAGCCGTACCCTAACCCTAACCCTAACCCTAACCCTAACCCATACCCTATGCCATACCCTCACCTGTACCCTATCCCATAACCTAAGCCGTACCCTAACCCTAACCCTAACCCTAACCCTAACCCATACGCTACGCCGTACCTTCACCCGTACCCTAACCCGTATCCTAAGCCGTACCCTAAACCTAACCCTAACCCTAACCCTAACCCTAACCCATACCCTACGCCATACCCTAACCCGTACCCTAACCCGTATCCTAAGCCGTATCCTAACCCTAACCAATACCCTACGCAGTACCCTCACCCGTACCCTCACCCGTACACTAAGCCGTACCCTAACCCCAACCCTAACCCTAACTCTAACCCTAACCCCTACCCTACGCCGTACCCTCACCCGTACCCTATCCCATACGCTAAGCCGTACCCTAACCCTAACACTAACACTAACCCTAACCCTAACCCTAACCCTAACCCATACCCTATGCCGTACCCTCACCCGTAACCTAACCCGTACCCTAAGCCGTACCCTAACCCTAACCCTAACCTATACACTATGCCGTAACCTCACCCGTACCCTAACCCGTACCCTAAGCCGTACCCTAACTCTAACCCTAATCCTAACCCTAACCCTTACCCGTACCCTGCGCCGTACCCTAACCCATACAATAACCTGTATCCTAAGCCTTAACCTAACCCTAACCAATGACCTACACAGTACCCTCACCCATACCCGAAGCCATACTCTAACCCTAACCGTAACACTAACCCTAACCCTAAACCCTACCCTATGCCGTATCCTCACCCATACCCTATCCCATACCCTAAGCCGTACCCTAACCCTAACACTAACCCTAACCCTAACCCTAACACTAAACTACCCTTGACTGCTTTTGCCTCCATTAGATTTCCTAAGCACGAGTGTTTTAAGGAACAGGTTAAAAAGAAAATCCTAATGTGATTTTTTTATAATGTGTTTATTCTTTATCTTATCCTAGTGAGGAAAATCTTCTCCATGGCTGGACCCTAAATAATATTCCTTTACGTGCTAAGTGGTATCTAGAGAGTGGGATAGGTTTAATAAATACCCTAATCCTAACGTGTACCCTAACCCTAACCCACACCCTAACCCTAATGCGTACCCTAACCCTAACCCAAACCCTAACCCGAACACGTATGCGAATCCTAACCCGTACCCTAAACCAATCCCTAACCCTAAAACTAACCCTAACCCTAACCCTAACCCTAACCCATAACCTACACCGTACCCTCACCCGTACCCTAACCCGTACCCTAAGCCGTACCCTAACCCTAACCCTAAACCATATGCTACGCCGTACCCTCACCCGTACCCTAACCCGTATCCTAAGCCGTACCCTAACCCTAACCCTAACCCTAAACTATACCCTACGACGTAACCTCACCCGTACCCTAACCTGTACCCTAAGCCGTACCCTAACCCTAACCCTAACCCTAACCCTAACCCTAACCCACACTCTACGCCGTACCCTAACCCGTACCCTAACACGTATCCTAAGCCGTACCCTAACCCTAACCAATACCCTACGCAGTACCCTCACCCGTACCCTCACCCGTACCCTAAGCCATACCCTAACCATAACCCTAACCCTAAACCTAACCCCTACCCTACGCCGTACCCTCACCCGTACCCTATCCCATACCCTAAGCCGTACCCTAACCCTAACACTAACCCTAACCCTAACCCTAACCCTAAACTACCCTTGATTGCTTTTGCCTCTATTAGATTTCCTAAGCACAAGTGTTTTAAGGATCAGGTTAAAAAGAAAATCCTAATGTGATTTTTTTATAATGTGTTTATTCTTTATCTTATCCTAGTGACTAAAATCTTCTCCATGGCTGGATCCCTAATAATATTCCTTTACGTGCTAAGTGGTATCTAGAGAGTGGGATAGGTTTAATAAATACCCTAATCCTAAAGTGTACCCTAACCCTAACCCATACCCTAACCCTAACGCGTACCCTAACCCTAACCCAAAACCTAACCCTAACACGTACGCTAATCCTAACCCGTACCCTAAACCAATCCCTAACCCTAAAACTAACCCTAACCCTAACCCTAACCCTAACCCTTACCCTACGCCGTACCCTCACCCGTACCCTAACCCGTAGCCTAAGACGTACCCTAACCCTAACCCTAACCCATACGCTACGCCGTACCCTCACCCGTACCCTAACCCGTATCCTAAGCCGTACCCTAACCCTAACCCTAACCCTAACCCTAACCCTAACCCATACCCTACGCCATACCCTAACCCGTACCCTAACCCGTATCCTAAGCCATATCCTAACCCTAACCAATACCCTACGCAGTACCCTCACCCGTACCCTCACCCGTACCCTAAGCCGTACCCTAACCCCAACCCTAACCCTAACTCTAACCCTAACCCCTACCCTACGCCGTACTCTCACCCGTACACTATCCCATACGCTAAGCCGTACCCTAACGCTAACACTAACCCTAACCCTAACCCTAACCCTAACCCATACCCTACGCCGTACACTCACCCGTAACCTAACCCGTACCCTAAGCCGTACCCTAACCCTAACCCTAACCTATACACTACGCCGTACCCTCACCCGTTCCCTAACCCGTACCCTAAGCCGTACCCTAACTCTAACCCTAACCCTAACCCTAACCCTTACCCATACCCTGCGCCGTACCCTAACCCATACAATAACCTGTATCCTAAGCCTTAACCTAACCCTAACCAATGACCTACACAGTACCCTCACCCGTACCCTAAGCCATACCCTAACCCTAACCCTAACACTAACCCTAACCCTAAACCCTACCCTATGCCGTACCCTCACCCATACCCTATCCCATACCCTAAGCCGTACCCTAACCCTAACACTAACCCTAACCCTAACCCTAAACCTAAACTACCCTTGACTGCTTTTGCCTCCATTAGATTTCCTAAGCACTAGTGTTTTAAGGAACAGGTTAAAAAGAAAATCCTAATGTGATTTTTTTATAATGTGATTATTCTTTATCTTATCCTAGTGACGAAAATATTCTCCATGGCTGGACCCTAAATAATATTCCTTTAAGTGCTAAGTGGTATCTAGAGAGTGGGATAGGTTTAATAAATACCCTAATCCTAACGCGTACCCTAACCCTAACCCATACCCTAACCCTAACGCGTACCCTACCCCTAACCCAAACCCTAACCCTAACACATACGCTAATCCTAACCCGTACCCTAAACCAATCCCTAACCCTAAAACTAACCCTAACCCTAACCCTAACCCATACGCTACGCCGTACCCTCACCCATACCCTAACCCGTATCCTAAGCCGTACCCTAACCCTAAACCTAACCCTAACCTCTACCCTACGCCGTACCCTCACCCGTACCCTAACCCGTACCCAAAGCCTTACCCTAACCCTAACCCTAACCCTCACCCATACCTAACGCCGTAACCTAACCCATATCCTAACCCGTATCCTAAGCCGTACCCTAACCCTAACCAATAACCTACGCAGTACCCTCACCAGTAACCTCACCCGTATCCTAAGCCCTACCCTAACCCTAACCCTAACCCTAACCCTAAACTACCCTTTACTGCTTTTGCCTCCATTAGATTTCCTAAACACTAGTGTTTTAAGGAACAGGTTAAAAAGAAAACCTCATGTGATTTTTTTATAATGTGTTTATTCTTTATCTTATCCTAGTGACTAAAATCTTCTCCATGGCTGAACCCCAAATAATATTCCTTTACGTGCTAAGTGGTATCTAGAGAGTGGGATAGGTTTAATAAATACCCTAATCCTAACGTGTACCCTAAACCTAACCCATACCCTAACCCTAACGCGTACCGTAACCCTAACCAAAACCCTAACCCGAACAAGTATGCTAATCCTAACCCGTACCCTAAACCAATCCCTAACCCTAAAACTAACCCTAACCCTAACCCTAACCCTAACCCATAACCTACGCCGTACCCTCACCCGTACCCTAACCCGTATCCTAAGCCGTACCCTAACCCTAACCCTAACCCTAACCCTAACCGCTACCCTACGCCGTACCCTATCCCATACCCTAAGCGGTACCCTAAACCTAACACTAACCCTAAACCTAACCCTAACCCCTACCCTACGCCGTACCCTCACCCGTAACCTATCCCATACCCTAAGCCGTACCCTAACCCTAACACTAACCCTAACCCTAAATCTAACACCTACCCTACGTCGTACCCTCACCCGTACCCTATCCCATACCCTAAGCCGTACCCTAACCCTAACCCTAACCCTAACCTATACACTACGCCATACCCTCACTCGTACCCTAACCCGTACCCTAAGCCGTACCCTAACCCTAACCCTAACCTATACACTACGCCGTACCCTCACCCGTACCCTAACCCGTACCCTAAGCCGTACCCTAACCCTAACCCTAACCCTAACCCTAACCCTAACACATACCCTACGCCGTACCCTAACCCGTACCCTAACCCGTATTCTAAGCCGTACCCTAACCATAACCAATACCCTACACAGTACCCTCACCCGTACCCTCACCCGTACCCTAAGCCATACCCTAACCCTAACCCTAACCCTAACCTATACACTACACCATACCCTCACCCGTACCCTAACCCGTACCCTAAGCCGTACCCTAACGCTAACCCTAACCCTAAACCATACGCTACGCCGTACCCTCACCCGTACCCTAACCCGTATCCTAAGCCGTACCCTAATCCTAACCCTAACCCTAAACTATACCCTACGCCGTAACCTCACCCGTACCCTAACCCGAACCCTAAGCCGTACCCTAACCCTAACCGTAACCCTAACCCTAACCCTAACCCTAACCCATACCGTACGCCATACCCTAACACGTACCCTAACCCGTATCCTAAGCCGTACCCTAACCCTAACCAATACCCTACGCAGTATCCTCACCCATACCCTCACCCGTACCCTAAGCCGTACCCTAAACCTAACCCTAACCCTAACCCTAACCGTAAACCTAACCCCTACCCTATGCCATACCCTCACCTGTACCCTATCGCATAACCTAAGCCGTACCATAACCCTAACACTAACCCTAACCCTAAACCTTAACCTACGCCGTACCCTCACCCGTACCCTAACCCGTATCCTAAGCCGTACCCTAACCCTAACCCTAACCCTAACCCTAACCCATAACCTACGCCGTACCCTCACCCGTACCCTAACACGTACCCTAAGACGTACCGTAACCCTAACCCTAACACTAACCCTAACCCTAACCCACACTCTACGCCGTACCCTAACCCGTACCCTAACCCGTATCTTAAGCCGTACCCTAACCCTAACCAATACCCTACGCATTACCCTCACCCGTACCCTCACCCGTACCCTAAGCCATACCCTAACCCTAACCCTAACCCTAACCCTAACCCCTACCCTACGCCGTACCCTCACCCGTACCCTATCCCATACGCTAAGCCGTACCCTAACCCTAACAGTAACACTAACCCTAACCCTAACCCTAACCTATACCCTACGCCGTACCCTCGCCCATAACCTAATCCGTACCCTAAGCCGTACCCTAACCCTAACCCTAACCTATACACTACGCCGTACCCTCACCCGTACCCTAACCCGTACCCTAAGCCGTACCCTAACTCTAACCCTAACCCTAACCCTAACCCTTACCCATACCCTGCGCCGTACCCTAATCAATACAATAACCTGTATCCTAAGCCTTACCTAACCCTAACCAATGACCTACACAGTACCCTAACCCGTACCCTAAGCCATACCCTAACCCTAACCCTAACACTAACCCTAACCCTAAACCCTACCCTATGCCGTACCCTCACCCATACCCTATACCATACCCTAAGCCGTACCCTAACCCTAACACTAACCCTAACCCTAACCCTAACCCTAACCCTAAACTTCCCTTGACTGCTTTTGCCTCCATTAGATTTCCTAAGCACTAGTGTTTTAAGGAACAGGTTAAAAAGAAAATCCTAATGTGATTTTTTTATAATGTGTTTATTCTTTATCTTATCCTAGTGACTAAAATCTTCTCCATGGCTGAACCCCAAATTATATTCCTTTACGTGCTAAGTGGTATCTAGAGAGTGGGATAGGTTTAATAAATACCCTAATCCTAACGTGTACCCTAACCCTAACCCACACCCTAACCCTAATGCGTACCCTAACCCTAACCCAAACCCTAACCCTAACACGTACGCTAATCCTAACCCGTACCCTAAACCAATCCCTAACCCTAAAACTAACCCTAACCCTAACCCTAACCCTAACCCATACGCTACGCCGTACCCTCACCCATACCCTAACCCGTATCCTAAGCCGTACCCTAATCCTAAACCTAACCCTAACCTCTACCCTACGCCGTACCCTCACCCGTACCCTAACCCGTACCCAAAGCCTTACCCTAACCCTAACCCTAACCCTAACCCTAACCCATACCGTACGCCATACCCTAACATGTACCCTAACCCATATCCTAAGCCGTACCCTAACCCTAACCAATACCCTATGCAGTATCCTCACCCATACCCTCACCCGTACCCTAAGCCGTACCCTAACCCTAACCCTAACCCTAACCCTAACCCTAAACCCTACCCTATGCCATACCCTCACCTGTACCCTATCCCATAACCTAAGCCGTACCATAACCCTAACACTAACCCTAACCCTAACCCATAACCTACGCCGTACCCTCACCCGTACCCTAGCCCGTATCCTAAGACGTACCGTAACCCTAACCAATACCCTACGCAGTATCCTCACCCATACCCTCACCCGTACCCTAAGCCGTACCCTAACCCTAACCCTAACCCTAACCCTAACCCATACGCTACGCCGTATCTTCACCCGTACCCTAACCCGTATCCTAAGCCGTACCCTAAACCTAACCCTAACCCTAACCCTAACCCTAACCCATACCCTACGCCATACCCTAACCCGTACCCTAACCCGTATCCTAAGCCGTATCCTAACCCTAACCAATAACCTACGCAGTACCCTCGCCCGTACCCTCACCCGTACACTAAGCCGTACCCTAACCCCAACCCTAACCCTAACTCTAACCCTAACCCCTACCCTACGCCGTACCCTCACCCGTACCCTATCCCATACGCTAAGCCGTACCCTAACCCTAACACTAACACTAACCCTAACCCTAACCCTAACCCTAACCCATACTCTATGCCGTACCCTCACCCGTAACCTAACCCGTACCCTAAGCCGTACCCTAACCCTAACCCTAACCTATACACTATGCCGTACCCTCACCCGTACCCTAACCCGTATCCTAAGCCGTACCCTAACCCTAACCCTAACTCTAAACTATACCCTACGCCGTAACCTCACCCGTACCCTAACCCGTACCCTAAGCCGTACCCTAACACTAACCCTAACCCTAACCCTAACCCTAACCCTTACCTTACGCCATACCCTGACACGTACCCTAACCCGTATCCTAAGCCGTACCCTAACCCTAACCTATACCCTACGCAGTATCCTCACCCATACCCTAACCCGTACCCTAAGCCGTACCCTAACCCTAACCCTAACCCTAACCCTAACCCCTACCCTATGCCATACCCTCACCTGTACCCTATCCCATAACCTAAGCCGTACCATAACCCTAACACTAACCCTAACCCTAACCCATAACCTACGCCGTACCCAAACCCGTACCCTAACCCGTATCCTAAGCCGTACCCTAACCCTAACCCTAACCCTAACCCTAACCCATAACCTACGCCGTACCCTCACCCGTACCCTAACACGTACCCTAAGACGTACCGTAACCCTAACCCTAACACTAACCCTAACCCTAACCCACACTCTACGCCGTACCCTCACCCGTACCCTATCCCATACCCTAAGCCGTACCCTAACCCTAACACTAACCCTAACCCTAACCCTAACCCTAAACTACCCTTGATTGCTTTTGCCTCTATTAGATTTCCTAAGAACTAGTGTTTTAAGGAACAGGTTAAAAAGAAAATCCTAATGTGATTTTTTTATAATGTGTTTATTCTTTATCTTATCCTAGTGACTAAAATCTTCTCCATGGCTGGATCCCTAATAATATTCCTTTACGTGCTACGTGGTATCTAGAGAGTGGGATAGGTTTAATAAATACCCTAATCCTAACGTGTACCCTAACCCTAACCCATACCGTAACCCTAACGCGTACCCTAACCCTAACCCAAAACCTAACCCTAACACGTACGCTAATCCTGACCCGTACCCTAAACCAATCCCTAACCCTAAAACTAACCCTAATCCTAACCCTAACCCTAACCCTAACCCTTACCCTACGCCGTACCCTCACCCGTACCCTAAGACGTACCCTAACCCTTACCCTAACCCATACCCTACACCGTACCCTCACCCGTAAACTAACCCGTACCCTAAGCCGTACCCTAACCCTAACCCTAACCTATACACTACGCCGTACCCTCACCCGTACCCTAACCCGTACCCTAAGCCGTACCCTAACTCTAACCCTAACCCTAACCCTAACCCTTACCCATACCCTGCGCCGTACCCTAACCCATACAATAACCTGTATCCTAAGCCTTAACCTAACCCTAACCAATGACCTACACAGTACCCTCACCCGTACCCTAAGCCATACCCTAACCCTAACCCTAACACTAACCCTAACCCTAAACCCTACCCTATGCCGTACCCTCACCCATACCCTATCCCATACCCTAAGCCGTACCCTAACCCTAACACTAACCCTAACCCTAACCCTAACCCTAAACTTCCCTTGACTGCTTTTGCCTCCATTAGATTTCCTAAGCACTAGTGTTTTAAGGAACAGGTTAAAAAGAAAATCCTAATGTGATTTTTTTATAATGTGTTTATTCTTTATCTTATCCTAGTGACGAAAATCTTCTCCATGGCTGGACCCTAAATAATATTCCTTTATGTGCTAAGTGGTATCTAGAGAGTGGGATAGGTTTAATAAATACCCTAATCCTAACGTGTACCCTAACCCTAACCCACACCCTAACCCTAATGCGTACCCTAACCCTAACCCAAACCCTAACCCTAACACGTACGCTAATCCTAACCCGTACCCTAAACCAATCCCTAACCCTAAAACTAACCCTAACCCTAACCCTAACCCTAACCCATACGCTACGCCGTACCCTCACCCATACCCTAACCCGTATCGTAAGCCGTACCCTAATCCTAAACCTAACCCTAACCTCTACCCTACGCCGTACCCTCACCCGTACCCTAACCCGTACCCAAAGCCTTACCCTAACCCTAACCCTAACCCTCACCCATACCCAACGCCGTAACCTAACCCATATCCTAACCCGTATCCTAAGCCGTACCCTAACCCTAACCAATAACCTACGCAGTACCCTCACCAGTACCCTCACCCGTATCCTAAGCCCTACCCTAACCCTAACCCTAACCCTAACCCTAAACTACCCTTGACTGCTTTTGCCTCCATTAGATTTCCTAAACACTAGTGTTTTAAGGAACAGGTTAAAAAGAAAACCTTATGTGATTTTTTTATAATGTGTTTATTCTTTATCTTATCCTAGTGACTAAAATCTTCTCCATGGCTGAACCCCAAATTATATTCCTTTACGTGCTAAGTGGTATCTAGAGAGTGGGATAGGTTTAATAAATACCCTAATCCTAAAGTGTACCCTAAACCTAACCCATACCCTAACCCTAACGCGTACCCTAACCCTAACCAAAACCCTAACCCGAACACGTATGCTAATCCTAACCCGTACCCTAAACCAATCCCTAACCCTAAAACTAACCCTAACCCTAACCCTAACCCTAACCGATAACCTACACCGTACCCTCACCCGTACCCTAACCCGTACCCTAAGCCGTACCCTAACCCTAACCCTAACCCTAAACCATACGCTACGCCGTACCCTCACCCGTACCCTAACCCGTATCCTAAGCCGTACCCTAACCCTAACCCTAACCCTAAACTATACCCTACGCCGTAACCTCACCCGTACCCTAACCCGTACCCTAAGCCGTACCCTAACCCTAACCCTAACCCTAACCTATACACTACGCCATACCCTCACTCGTACCCTAACCCGTACCCTAAGCCGTACCCTAAACCTAACCCTAACCCTAACCCATACCGTACGCCATACCCTAACATGTACCCTAACCCATATCCTAAGCCGTACCCTAACCCTAACCAATACCCTATGCAGTATCCTCACCCATACCCTCACCCGTACCCTAAGCCGTACCCTAATCCTAACCCTAACCCTAACCCTAACCCTAAACCCTACCCTATGCCATACCCTCACCTGTACCCTATCCCATAACCTAAGCCGTACCATAACCCTAACACTAACCCTAACCCTAACCCATAACCTACGCCGTACCCTCACCCGTACCCTAGCCCGTATCCTAAGACGTACCGTAACCCTAACCAATACCCTACGCAGTATCCTCACCCATACCCTCACCCGTACCCTAAGCCGTACCCTAACCCTAACCCTAACCCTAACCCATACCCTATGCCATACCCTCACCTGTACCCTATCCCATAACCTAAGCCGTACCCTAACCCTAACCCTAACCCTAACCCTAACCCATACGCTACGCCGTACCTTCACCCGTACCCTAACCCGTATCCTAAGCCGTACCCTAAACCTAACCCTAACCCTAACCCTAACCCTAACCCATACCCTACGCCATACCCTAACCCGTACCCTAACCCGTATCCTAAGCCGTATCCTAACCCTAACCAATACCCTACGCAGTACCCTCACCCGTACCCTCACCCGTACACTAAGCCGTACCCTAACCCCAACCCTAACCCTAACTCTAACCCTAACCCCTACCCTACGCCGTACCCTCACCCGTACCCTATCCCATACGCTAAGCCGTACCCTAACCCTAACACTAACACTAACCCTAACCCTAACCCTAACCCTAACCCATACCCTATGCCGTACCCTCACCCGTAACCTAACCCGTACCCTAAGCCGTACCCTAACCCTAACCCTAACCTATACACTATGCCGTACCCTCACCCGTACCCTAACCCGTAGCCTAAGCCGTACCTAACTCTAACCCTAACCCTAACCCTAACCCTTACCCATACCCTGCGCCGTACCCTAACCCATACAATAACCTGTATCCTAAGCCTTAACCTAACCCTAACCAATGACCTACACAGTACGCTCACCCGTACCCGAAGCCATACTCTAACCCTAACCCTAACACTAACCCTAACCCTAAACCCTACCCTATGCCGTACCCTCACCCATACCCTATCCCATACCCTAAGCCGTACCCTAACCCTAACACTAACCCTAACCCTAACCCTAACACTAAACTACCCTTGACTGCTTTTGCCTCCATTAGATTTCCTAAGCACGAGTGTTTTAAGGAACAGGTTAAAAAGAAAATCCTAATGTGATTTTTTTATAATGTGTTTATTCTTTATCTTATCCTAGTGAGGAAAATCTTCTCCATGGCTGGACCCTAAATAATATTCCTTTACGTGCTAAGTGGTATCTAGAGAGTGGGATAGGTTTAATAAATACCTTAATCCTAACGTGTACCCTAACCCTAACCCATACCCTAACCCTAATGCGTACCCTAACCCTAACCCAAACCCTAACCCTAACACGTACGCTAATCCTAACCTGTACCCTAAACCAAGCCCTAACCCTAAAACTAACCCTAACCCTAACCCTAACCCTAACCCTAACCCATACGCTACGCCGTACCCTCACCCATACCCTAACCCGTATCCTAAGCCGTACCCTAACCCTAAACCTAACCCTAACCTCTACCCTACGCCGTACCCTCACCCGTACCCTAACCCGTACCCAAAGCCTTACCCTAACCCTAACCCTAACCCTCACCCATACCCAACGCCATAACCTAACCCATATCCTAACCCGTATCCTAAGCCGTACCCTAACCCTAACCAATAACCTACGCAGTACCCTCACCAGTACCCTCACCCGTATCCTAAGCCCTACCCTAACCCTAACCCTAAACTACCCTTTACTGCTTTTGCCTCCATTAGATTTCCTAAACACTAGTGTTTTAAGGAACAGGTTAAAAAGAAAACCTTATGTGATTTTTTTATAATGTGTTTATTCTTTATCTTATCCTAGTGACTAAAATCTTCTCCATGGCTGAACCCCAAATAATATTCCTTTACGTGCTAAGTGGTATCTAGAGAGTGGGATAGGTTTAATAAATACCCTAATCCTAAAGTGTACCCTAAAACTAACCCATACCCTAACCCTAACGCGTACCCTAACCCTAACCAAAACCCTAACCCGAACAAGTATGCTAATCCTAACCCGTACCCTAAACCAATCCCTAACCCTAAAACTAACCCTAACCCATAACCTACGCCGTACCCTCACCCGTACCCTAACCCGTACCCTAAGCCGTACCCTAACCCTAACCCTAACCCTAAACCATACGCTACGCCGTACCCTCACCCGTACCCTAACCCGTATCCTAAGCCGTACCCTAACCCTAACCCTAACTCTAAACTATACCCTACGCCGTAACCTCACCCGTACCCTAACCCGTACCCTAAGCCGTACCCTAACCCTAACCCTAACCCTAACCCTAACCCTAACCCATACCGTACGCCATACCCTAACACGTACCCTAACCCGTATCCTAAGCCGTACCCTAACCCTAACCTATACCCTACGCAGTATCCTCACCCATACCCTATCCCATAACCTAAGCCGTATCCTAACCCTAACCCTAACCGTAACCCTAACCCATACGCTGCGCCGTACCTTCACCCGTACCCTAACCCGTATCCTAAGCCGTAACCTAACCCTAACCCTAACCCTAACCCTAACCCTAACCCATACCCTACGCCATACCCTAACCCGTACCCTAACCCGTATCCTAAGCCGTATCCTAACCCTAACCAATACCCTACGCAGTACCCTCACCCGTACCCTCACCCGTACACTAAGCCGTACCCTAACCCCAACCCTAACCCTAACTCTAACCCTAACCCCTACCCTACGCCGTACCCTCACCCGTACCCTATCCCATACGCTAAGCCGTACCCTAACCCTAACACTAACACTAACCCTAACCCTAACCCTAACCCTAACCCATACCCTATGCCGTACCCTCACCCGTAACCTAACCCGTACCCTAAGCCGTACCCTAACCCTAACCCTAACCTATACACTATGCCGTACCCTCACCCGTACCCTAACCCGTACCCTAAGCCGTACCCTAACTCTAACCCTAACCCTAACCCTTACCCATACCCTGCGCCGTACCCTAACCCATACAATAACCTGTATCCTAAGCCTTAACCTAACCCTAACCAATGACCTACACAGTACCCTCACCCGTACCCGAAGCCATACTCTAACCCTAACCCTAACACTAACCCTAACCCTAAACCCTACCCTATGCCGTACCCTCACCCATACCCTATCCCATACCCTAAGCCGTACCCTAACCCTAACACTAACCCTAACACTAACCCTAACACTAAACTACCCTTGACTGCTTTTGCCTCCATTAGATTTCCTAAGCACGAGTGTTTTAAGGAACAGGTTAAAAAGAAAATCCTAATGTGATTTTTTTATAATGTGTTTATTCTTTATCTTATCCTAGTGACGAAAATCTTCTCCATGGCTGGACCCTAAATAATATTCCTTTACGTGCTAAGTGGTATCTAGAGAGTGGGATAGGTTTAATAAATACCCTAATCCTAACGTGTACCCTAACCCTAACCCATACCCTAACCCTAAGGCGTACCCTAACCCTAACCCAAACCCTAACCCTAACACGTACGCTAATCCTAACCTGTACCCTAAACCAAGCCCTAACCCTAAAACTAACCCTAACCCTAACCCTAACCCTAACCCATACGCTACGCCGTACCCTCACCCATACCCTAACCCGTATCCTAAGCCGTACCCTAACCCTAAACCTAACCCTAACCTCTACCCTACGCCGTACCCTCACCCGTACCCTAACCCGTACCCAAAGCCTTACCCTAACCCTAACCCTAACCCTCACCCATACCCAACGCCATAACCTAACCCATATCCTAACCCGTATCCTAAGCCGTACCCTAACCCTAACCAATAACCTACGCAGTACCCTCACCAGTACCCTCACCCGTATCCTAAGCCCTACCCTAACCCTAACCCTAAACTACCCTTTACTGCTTTTGCCTCCATTAGATTTCCTAAACACTAGTGTTTTAAGGAACAGGTTAAAAAGAAAACCTTATGTGATTTTTTTATAATGTGTTTATTCTTTATCTTATCCTAGTGACTAAAATCTTCTCCATGGCTGAACCCCAAATAATATTCCTTTACGTGCTAAGTGGTATCTAGAGAGTGGGATAGGTTTAATAAATACCCTAATCCTAAAGTGTACCCTAAACCTAACCCATACCCTAACCCTAATGCGTACCCTAACCCTAACCCAAACCCTAACCCGAACACGTATGCTAATCCTAACCCGTACCCTAAACCAATCCCTAACCCTAAAACTAACCCTAACCCTAACCCTAACCCAAACCCATAACCTACACCGTACCCTCACCCGTACCCTAACCCGTACCCTAAGCCGTACCCTAACCCTAACCCTAAACCATATGCTACGCCGTACCCTCACCCGTACCCTAACCCGTATCCTAAGCCGTACCCTAACCCTAACCCTAACCCTAAACTATACCCTACGACGTAACCTCACCCGTACCCTAACCCGTACCCTAAGACGTACCCTAACCCTAACCCTAACCCTAACCCTAACCCTAACCCACACTCTACGCCGTACCCTAACCCGTACCCTAACACGTATCCTAAGCCGTACCCTAACCCTAACCAATACCCTACGCAGTACCCTCACCCGTACCCTCACCCGTACCCTAAGCCATACCCTAACCATAACCCTAACCCTAACCCTAACCCCTACCCTACGCCGTACCCTCACCCGTACCCTATCCCATACCCTAAGCCGTACCCTAACCCTAACACTAACCCTAACCCTAACCCTAACCCTAAACTACCCTTGATTGCTTTTGCCTCTATTAGATTTCCTAAGCACAAGTGTTTTAAGGATCAGGTTAAAAAGAAAATCCTAATGTGATTTTTTTATAATGTGTTTATTCTTTATCTTATCCTAGTGAGTAAAATCTTCTCCATGGCTGGATCCCTAATAATATTCCTTTACGTGCTAAGTGGTATCTAGAGAGTGGGATAGGTTTAATAAATACCCTAATCCTAACGTGTACCCTAACCCTAACCCATACCCTAACCCTAACGCGTACCCTAACCCTAACCCAAAACCTAACCCTAACACGTACGCTAATCCTAACCCGTACCCTAAACCAATCCCTAACCCTAAAACTAACCCTAACCCTAACCCTAACCCTAACCCTAACCCTTACCCTACGCCGTACCCTCACCCGTACCCTAACCCGTAGCCTAAGACGTACCCTAACCCTAACCCTAACCCATACGCTACGCCGTACCCTCACCCGTACCCTAACCCGTATCCTAAGCCGTACCCTAACCCTAACCCTAACCCTAACCCTAACCCTAACCCATACCCTACGCCATACCCTAACCCGTACCCTAACCCGTATCCTAAGCCATATCCTAACCCTAACCAATACCCTACGCAGTACCCTCACCCGTACCCTCACCCGTACCCTAAGCCGTACCCTAACCCCAACCCTAACCCTAACTCTAACCCTAACCCCTACCCTACGCCGTACTCTCACCCGTACACTATCCCATACGCTAAGCCGTACCCTAACGCTAACACTAACCCTAACCCTAACCCTAACCCTAACCCATACCCTACGCCGTACACTCACCCGTAACCTAACCCGTACCCTAAGCCGTACCCTAACCCTAACCCTAACCTATACACTACGCCGTACCCTCACCCGTACCCTAACCCGTACCCTAAGCCGTACCCTAACTCTAACCCTAACCCTAACCCTAACCCTTACCCATACCCTGCGCCGTACCCTAACCCATACAATAACCTGTATCCTAAGCCTTAACCTAACCCTAACCAATGACCTACACAGTACCCTCACCCGTACCCTAAGCCATACCCTAACCCTAACCCTAACACTAACCCTAACCCTAAACCCTACCCTATGCCGTACCCTCACCCATACCCTATCCCATACCCTAAGCCGTACCCTAACCCTAACACTAACCCTAACCCTAACCCTAACCCTAAACTACCCTTGACTGCTTTTGCCTCCATTAGATTTCCTAAGCACTAGTGTTTTAAGGAACAGGTTAAAAAGAAAATCCTAATGTGATTTTTTTATAATGTGATTATTCTTTATCTTATCCTAGTGACGAAAATATTCTCCATGGCTGGACCCTAAATAATATTCCTTTAAGTGCTAAGTGGTATCTAGAGAGTGGGATAGGTTTAATAAATACCCTAATCCTAACGCGTACCCTAACCCTAACCCATACCCTAACCCTAACGCGTACCCTACCCCTAACCCAAACCCTAACCCTAACACATACGCTAATCCTAACCCGTACCCTAAACCAATCCCTAACCCTAAAACTACCCCTAACCCTAACCCTAACCCATACGCTACGCCGTACCCTCACCCATACCGTAACCCGTATCCTAAGCCGTACCCTAACCCTAAACCTAACCCTAACCTCTACCCTACGCCGTACCCTCACCCGTACCCTAACCCGTACCCAAAGCCTTACCCTAACCCTAACACTCACCCATACCCAACGCCGTAACCTAACCCATATCCTAACCCGTATCCTAAGCCGTACCCTAACCCTAACCAATAACCTACGCAGTACCCTCACCAGTAACCTCACCCGTATCCTAAGCCCTACCCTAACCCTAACCCTAACCCTAACCCTAAACTACCCTTTACTGCTTTTGCCTCCATTAGATTTCCTAAACACTAGTGTTTTAAGGAACAGGTTAAAAAGAAAACCTTATGTGATTTTTTTATAATGTGTTTATTCTTTATCTTATCCTAGTGACTAAAATCTTCTCCATGGCTGAACCCCAAATAATATTCCTTTACGTGCTAAGTGGTATCTAGAGAGTGGGATAGGTTTAATAAATACCCTAATCCTAACGTGTACCCTAAACCTAACCCATACCCTAACCCTAACGCGTACCGTAACCCTAACCAAAACCCTAACCCGAACAAGTATGCTAATCCTAACCCGTACCCTAAACCAATCCCTAACCCTAAAACTAACCCTAACCCTAACCCTAACCCTAACCCATAACCTACGCCGTACCCTCACCCGTACCCTAACCCGTATCCTAAGCCGTACCCTAACCCTAACCTTAACCCTAACCCTAACCGCTACCCTACGCCGTACCCTATCCCATACCCTAAGCGGTACCCTAAACCTAACGCTAACCCTAAACCTAACCCTAACCCCTACCCTACGCCGTACCCTCACCCGTAACCTATCCCATACCCTAAGCCGTACCCTAACCCTAACACTAACCCTAACCCTAAATCTAACACCTACCCTACGTCGTACCCTCACCCGTACCCTATCCCATACCCTAAGCCGTACCCTAACCCTAACCCTAACCCTAACCTATACACTACGCCATACCCTCACTCGTACCCTAACCCGTACCCTAAGCCGTACCCTAAACCTAACCCTAACCCTAACCCTAACCATAACACATACCCTACGCCGTACCCTAACCCGTACCCTAACCCGTATTCTAAGCCGTACCCTAACCATAACCAATACCCTACACAGTACCCTCAACCGTACCCTCACCCGTACCCTAAGCCATACCCTAACCCTAACCCTAACCCTAACCTATACACTACACCATACCCTCACCCGTACCCTAACCCGTACCCTAAGCCGTACCCTAACCCTAACCCTAACCCTAAACCATACGCTACGCCGTACCCTCACCCGTACCCTAACCCGTATCCTAAGCCGTACCCTAATCCTAACCCTAACCCTAAACTATACCCTACGCCGTAACCTCACCCGTACCCTAACCCGAAACCTAAGCCGTACCCTAACCCTAACCGTAACCCTAACCCTAAGCCTAACCCTAACCCATACCGTACGCCATACCCTAACACGTACCCTAACCCGTATCCTAAGCCGTACCCTAACCCTAACCAATACCCTACGCAGTATCCTCACCCATACCCTCACCCGTACCCTAAGCCGTACCCTAAACCTAACCCTAACCCTAACCCTAACCGTAAACCTAACCCCTACCCTATGCCATACCCTCACCTGTACCCTATCGCATAACCTAAGCCGTACCATAACCCTAACACTAACCCTAACCCTAAACCTTAACCTACGCCGTACCCTCACCCGTACCCTAACCCGTATCCTAAGCCGTACCCTAACCCTAACCCTAACCCTAACCCTAACCCCTACCCTACGCCGTACCCTCACCCGTACCCTATCCCATACGCTAAGCCGTACCCTAACCCTAACAGTAACACTAACCCTAACCCTAACCCTAACCTATACCCTACGCCGTACCCTCGCCCATAACCTAATCCGTACCCTAAGCCGTACCCTAACCCTAACCCTAACCTATACACTACGCCGTACCCTCACCCGTACCCTAACCCGTACCCTAAGCCGTACCCTAACTCTAACCCTAACCCTAACCCTAACCCTTACCCATACCCTGCGCCGTACCCTAATCAATACAATAACCTGTATCCTAAGCCTTAACCTAACCCTAACCAATGACCTACACAGTACCCTCACCCGTACCCTATGCCATACCCTAACCCTAACCCTAACACTAACCCTAACCCTAAACCCTACCCTATGCCGTACCCTCACCCATACCCTATACCATACCCTAAGCCGTACCCTAACCCTAACACTAACCCTAACCCTAACCCTAACCCTAAACTTCCCTTGACTGCTTTTGCCTCCATTAGATTTCCTAAGCACTAGTGTTTTAAGGAACAGGTTAAAAAGAAAATCCTAATGTGATTTTTTTATAATGTGTTTATTCTTTATCTTATCCTAGTGACGAAAATCTTCTCCATGGCTGGACCCTAAATAATATTCCTTTACGTGCTAAGTGGTATCTAGAGAGTGGGATAGGTTTAATAAATACCCTAATCCTAACGTGTACCCTAACCCTAACCCACACCCTAACCCTAATGCGTACCCTAACCCTAACCCAAACCCTAACCCTAACACGTACGCTAATCCTAACCCGTACCCTAAACCAATCCCTAACCCTAAAACTAACCCTAACCCTAACCCTAACCCTAACCCATACGCTACGCCGTACCCTCACCCATACCCTAACCCGTATCCTAAGCCGTACCCTAATCCTAAACCTAACCCTAACCTCTACCCTACGCCGTACCCTCACCCGTACCCTAACCCGTACCCAAAGCCTTACCCTAACCCTAACCCTAACCCTAACCCTAACCCATACCGTACGCCATACCCTAACATGTACCCTAACCCATATCCTAAGCCGTACCCTAACCCTAACCAATACCCTATGCAGTATCCTCACCCATACCCTCACCCGTAACCTAAGGCGTACCCTAACCCTAACCCTAACACTAACCCTAACCCTAAACCCTACCCTATGCCATACCCTCACCTGTACCCTATCCCATAACCTAAGCCGTACCATAACCCTAACACTAACCCTAACCCTAACCCATAACCTACGCCGTACCCTCACCCGTACCCTAGCCCGTATCCTAAGACGTACCGTAACCCTAAGCAATACCCTACGCAGTATCCTCACCCATACCCTCACCCGTACCCTAAGCCGTACCCTAACCCTAACCCTAACCCTAACCCTAACCCATACGCTACGCCGTACCTTCACCCGTACCCTAACCCGTATCCTAGGCCGTACCCTAAACCTAACCCTAACCCTAACCCTAACCCTAACCCATACCCTACGCCATACCCTAACCCGTACCCTAACCCGTATCCTAAGCCGTATCCTAACCCTAACCAATACCCTACGCAGTACCCTCACCCGTACCCTCACCCGTACACTAAGCCGTACCCTAACCCCAACCCTAACCCTAACTCTAACCCTAACCCCTACCCTACGCCGTACCCTCACCCGTACCCTATCCCATACGCTAAGCCGTACCCTAACCCTAACACTAACACTAACCCTAACCCTAACCCTAACCCTAACCCATACCCTATGCCGTACCCTCACCCGTAACCTAACCCGTACCCTAAGCCGTACCCTAACCCTAACCCTAACCTATGCACTATGCCGTACACTCACCCGTACCCTAACCCGTACCCTAAGCCGTACCCTAACTCTAACCCTAACCCTAACCCTAACCCTTACCCATACCCTGCGCCGTACCCTAACCCATACAATAACCTGTATCCTAAGCCTTAACCTAACCCTAACCAATGACCTACACAGTACCCTCACCCGTACCCGAAGCCATACTCTAACCCTAACCCTAACACTAACCCTAACCCTAAACCCTACCCTATGCCGTACCCTCACCCATACCCTATCCCATACCCTAAGCCGTACCCTAACCCTAACACTAACCCTAACCCTAACCCTAACACTAAACTACCCTTGACTGCTTTTGCCTCCATTAGAATTCCTAAGCACGAGTGTTTTAAGGAACAGGTTAAAAAGAAAATCCTAATGTGATTTTTTTATAATGTGTTTATTCTTTATCTTATCCTAGTGAGGAAAATCTTCTCCATGGCTGGACCCTAAATAATATTCCTTTACGTGCTAAGTGGTATCTAGAGAGTGGGATAGGTTTAATAAATACCCTAATCCTAACGTGTACCCTAAACCTAACCCATACCCTAACCCTAACGCGTACCCTAACCCTAACCAAAACCCTAACCCGAACAAGTATGCTAATCCTAACCCGTACCCTAAACCAATCCCTAACCCTAAAACTAAACCTAACCCTAACCCTAACCCTAACCCATAACCTACGCCGTACCCTCACCCGTACCCTAACCCGTACCCTAAGCCGTACCCTAACCCTAACCCTAACCCTAAACCATACGCTACGCCGTACCCTCACCCGTACCCTAACCCGTATCCTAAGCCGTACCCTAACCCTAACCCTAACTCTAAACTATACCCTACGCCGTAACCTCACCCGTACCCTAACCCGTACCCTAAGCCGTACCCTAACCCTAACCCTAACCCTAACCCTAACCCTAACCCTAACCCATACCGTACGCCATACCCTAACACGTACCCTAACCCGTATCCTAAGCCGTACCCTAACCCTAACCTATACCCTACGCAGTATCCTCACCCATACCCTATCCCATAACCTAAGCCGTACCCTAACCCTAACCCTAACCCTAACCCTAACCCATACGCTACGCCGTACCTTCACCCGTACCCTAACCCGTATCCTAAGCCGTAACCTAACCCTAACCCTAACCCTAACCGTAACCCTAACCCATACCCTACGCCATACCCTAACCCGTACCCTAACCCGTATCCTAAGCCGTATCCTAACCCTAACCAATACCCTACGCAGTACCCTCACCCGTACCCTCACCCGTACACTAAGCCGTACCCTAACCCCAACCCTAACCCTAACTCTAACCCTAACCCCTACCCTACGCCGTACCCTCACCCGTACCCTATCCCATACGCTAAGCCGTACCCTAACCCTAACACTAACTCTAACCCTACCCCTAACCCTAACCCTAACCCATACCCTATGCCGTACCCTCACCCGTAACCTAACCCGTACCCTAAGCCGTACCCTAACCCTAACCCTAACCTATACACTATGCCGTACCCTCACCCGTACCCTAACCCGTACCCTAAGCCGTACCCTAACTCTAACCCTAACCCTAACCCTAACCCTTACCCATACCCTGCGCCGTACCCTAACCCATACAATAACCTGTATCCTAAGCCTTAACCTAACCCTAACCAATGACCTACACAGTACCCTCACCCGTACCCGAAGCCATACTCTAACCCTAACCCTAACACTAACCCTAACCCTAAACCCTACCCTATGCCGTACCCTCACCCATACCCTATCCCATACCCTAAGCCGTACCCTAACCCTAACACTAACCCTAACACTAACCCTAACACTAAACTACCCTTGACTGCTTTTGCCTCCATTAGATTTCCTAAGCACGAGTGTTTTAAGGAACAGGTTAAAAAGAAAATCCTAATGTGATTTTTTTATAATGTGTTTATTCTTTATCTTATCCTAGTGACGAAAATCTTCTCCATGGCTGGACCCTAAATAATATTCCTTTACGTGCTAAGTGGTATCTAGAGAGTGGGATAGGTTTAATAAATACCCTAATCCTAACGTGTACCCTAACCCTAACCCATACCCTAACCCTAATGCGTACCCTAACCCTAACCCAAACCCTAACCCTAACACGTACGCTAATCCTAACCTGTACCCTAAACCAAGCCCTAACCCTAAAACTAACCCTAACCCTAACCCTAACCCTAAACCATACACTACGCCGTACCCTCACCCATACCCTAACCCGTATCCTAAGCCGTACCCTAACCCTAAACCTAACCCTAACCTCTACCCTACGCCGTACCCTCACCCGTACCCTCACCCGTACCCAAAGCCTTACCCTAACCCTAACCCTAACCCTCACCCATACCCAACGCCATAACCTAACCCATATCCTAACCCGTATCCTAAGCCGTACCCTAACCCTAACCAATAACCTACGCAGTACCCTCACCAGTACCCTCACCCGTATCCTAAGCCCTACCCTAACCCTAACCCTAACCCTAACCCTAAACTACCCTTTACTGCTTTTGCCTCCATTAGGTTTCCTAAACACTAGTGTTTTAGGGAACAGGTTAAAAAGAAAACCTTATGTGATTTTTTTATAATGTGTTTATTCTTTATCTTATCCTAGTGACTAAAATCTTCTCCATGGCTGAACCCCAAATAATATTCCTTTACGTGCTAAGTGGTATCTAGAGAGTGGGATAGGTTTAATAAATACCCTAATCCTAAAGTGTACCCTAAACCTAACCCATACCCTAACCCTAACGCGTACCCTAACCCTAACCAAAACCCTAACCCGAACACGTATGCTAATCCTAACCCGTACCCTAAACCAATCCCTAACCCTAAAACTAACCCTAACCCTAACCCTAACCCTAACCCATAACCTACGCCGTACCCTCACCCGTACCCTAACCCGTACCCTAAGCCGTACCCTAACCCTAACCCTAACCCTAAACCATACGCTACGCCGTACCCTCACCCGTACCCTAACCCGTATCCTAAGCCGTACCCTAACCCTAACCCTAACTCTAAACTATACCCTACGCCGTAACCTCACCCGTATCCTAACCCGTACCCTAAGCCGTACCCTAACCCTAACCCTAACCCTAACCCTAACCCTAACCCATACCGTACGCCATAACCTAACACGTACCCTAACCCGTATCCTAAGCCATACCCTAACCCTAACCTATACCCTACGCAGTATCCTCACCCATACCCTAACCCGTACCCTAAGCCGTACCCTAACCCTAACCCTAACCCTAACCCTAACCCTAACCCCTACCCTATGCCATACCCTCACCTGTACCCTATCCCATAACCTAAGCCGTACCATAACCCTAACACTAACCCTAACCCTAACCCATAACCTATGCCGTACCCAAACCCGTACCCTAACCCGTATCCTAAGCCGTACCCTAACCCTAACCCTAACCCTAACCCTAACCCATAACCTACGCCGTACCCTCACCCGTACCCTAACACGTACCCTAAGACGTACCGTAACCCTAACCCTAACACTAACCCTAACCCTAACCCACACTCTACGCCGTACCCTCACCCGTACCCTATCCCATACCCTAAGCCGTACCGTAACCCTAACACTAACCCTAACCCTAACCCTAACCCTAAACTACCCTTGATTGCTTTTGCCTCTATTAGATTTCCTAAGAACTAGTGTTTTAAGGAACAGGTTAAAAAGAAAATCCTAATGTGATTTTTTTATAATGTGTTTATTCTTTATCTTATCCTAGTGACTAAAATCTTCTCCATGGCTGAACCCCAAATTATATTCCTTTACGTGCTAAGTGGTATCTAGAGAGTGGGATAGGTTTGATAAATACCCTAATCCTAAAGTGTACCCTAAACCTAACCCATACCCTAACCCTAACGCGTACCCTAACCCTAACCAAAACCCTAACCCGAACACGTATGCTAATCCTAACCCGTACCCTAAACCAATCCCTAACCCTAAAACTAACCCTAACCCTAACCCTAACCCTAACCCATAACCTACACCGTACCCTCACCCGTACCCTAACCCGTACCCTAAGCCGTACCCTAACCCTAACCCTAACCCTAAACCATACGCTACGCCGTACCCTCACCCGTACCCTAACCCGTATCCTAAGCCGTACCCTAACCCTAACCCTAACCCTAAACTATACCCTACGCCGTAACCTCACCCGTACCCTAACCCGTACCCTAAGCCGTACCCTAACCCTAACCCTAACCGTAACCTATACACTACGCCATACCCTCACTCGTACCCTAACCCGTACCCTAAGCCGTACCCTAAACCTAACCCTAACCCTAACCCTAACCCATACCGTACGCCATACCCTAACATGTACCCTAACCCATATCCTAAGCCGTACCCTAACCCTAACCAATACCCTATGCAGTATCCTCACCCATACCCTCACCCGTACCCTAAGCCGTACCCTAATCCTAACCCTAACCCTAACCCTAACCCTAAACCCTACCCTATGCCATACCCTCACCTGTACCCTATCCCATAACCTAAGCCATACCATAACCCTAACACTAACCCTAACCCTAACCCATAACCTACGCCGTACCCTCACCCGTACCCTAGCCCGTATCCTAAGACGTACCGTAACCCTAACCAATACCCTACGCAGTATCCTCACCCATAACCTCACCCGTACCCTAAGCTGTACCCTAACCCTAACCCTAACCCTAACCCTAACCCATACCCTATGCCATACCCTCACCTGTACCCTATCCCATAACCTAAGCCGTACCCTAACCCTAACCCTAACCCTAACCCTAACCCATACGCTACGCCGTACCTTCACCCGTACCCTAACCCGTATCCTAAGCCGTACCCTAAACCTAACCCTAACCCTAACCCTAACCCTAACCCATACCCTACGCCATACCCTAACCCGTACCCTAACCCGTATCCTAAGCCGTATCCTAACCGTAACCAATACCCTACGCAGTACCTTCACCCGTACCCTCACCCGTACACTAAGCCGTACCCTAACCCCAACCCTAACCCTAACTCTAACCCTAACCCCTACCCTATGCCGTACCCTCACCCGTACCCTATCCCATACGCTAAGCCGTACCCTAACCCTAACACTAACACTAACCCTAACCCTAACCCTAACCCTAACCCATACCCTATGCCGTACCCTCACCCGTAACCTAACCCGTACCCTAAGCCGTACCCTAACCCTAACCCTAACCTATACACTATGCCGTACCCTCACCCGTACCCTAACCCGTAGCCTAAGCCGTACCTAACTCTAACCCTAACCCTAACCCTAACCCTTACCCATACCCTGCGCCGTACCCTAACCCATACAATAACCTGTATCCTAAGCCTTAACCTAACCCTAACCAATGACCTACACAGTACCCTCACCCGTACCCGAAGCCATACTCTAACCCTAACCCTAACACTAACCCTAACCCTAAACTCTACCCTATGCCGTACCCTCACCCATACCCTATCCCATACCCTAAGCCGTACCCTAACCCTAACACTAACCCTAACCCTAACCCTAACACTAAACTACCCTTGACTGCTTTTGCCTCCATTAGATTTCCTAAGCACGAGTGTTTTAAGGAACAGGTTAAAAAGAAAATCCTAATGTGATTTTTTTATAATGTGTTTATTCTTTATCTTATCCTAGTGAGGAAAATCTTCTCCATGGCTGGACCCTAAATAATATTCCTTTACGTGCTAAGTGGTATCTAGAGAGTGGGATAGGTTTAATAAATACCCTAATCCTAACGTGTACCCTAACCCTAACCCATACCCTAACCCTAATGCGTACCCTAACCCTAACCCAAACCCTAACCCTAACACGTACGCTAATCCTAACCTGTACCCTAAACCAAGCCCTAACCCTAAAACTAACCCTAACCCTAACCCTAACCCTAACCCTAACCCATACGCTATGCCGTACCCTCACCCATACCCTAACCCGTATCCTAAGCCGTACCCTAACCCTAAACCTAACCCTAACCTCTACCCTACGCCGTACCCTCACCCGTACCCTAACCCGTACCCAAAGCCTTACCCTAACCCTAACCCTAACCCTCACCCATACCCAACGCCATAACCTAACCCATATCCTAACCCGTATCCTAAGCCGTACCCTAACCCTAACCAATAACCTACGCAGTACCCTCACCAGTACCCTCACCCGTATCCTAAGCCCTACCCTAACCCTAACCCTAACCCTAACCCTAAACTACCCTTTACTGCTTTTGCCTCCATTAGATTTCCTAAACACTAGTGTTTTAAGGAACAGGTTAAAAAGAAAACCTTATGTGATTTTTTTATAATGTGTTTATTCTTTATCTTATCCTAGTGACTAAAATCTTCTCCATGGCTGAACCCCAAATAATATTCCTTTACGTGCTAAGTGGTATCTAGAGAGTGGGATAGGTTTAATAAATACCCTAATCCTAAAGTGTACCCTAAACCTAACCCATACCCTAACCCTAACGCGTACCCTAACCCTAACCAAAACCCTAACCCGAACAAGTATGCTAATCCTAACCCGTACCCTAAACCAATCCCTAACCCTAAAACTAAACCTAACCCTAACCCTAACCCTAACCCATAACCTACGCCGTACCCTCACCCGTACCCTAACCCGTACCCTAAGCCGTACCCTAACCCTAACCCTAACCCTAAACCATACGCTACGCCGTACCCTCACCCGTACCCTAACCCGTATCCTAAGCTGTACCCTAACCCTAACCCTAACTCTAAACTATACCCTACGCCGTAACCTCACCCGTACCCTAACCCGTACCCTAAGCCGTACCCTAACCCTAACCCTAACCCTAACCCTAACCCTAACCCATACCGTACGCCATACCCTAACACGTACCCTAACCCGTATCCTAAGCCGTATCCTAACCCTAACCTATACCCTATGCAGTATCCTCACCCATACCCTATCCCATAACCTAAGCCGTATCCTAACCCTAACCCTAACCGTAACCCTAACCCATACGCTGCGTCGTACCTTCACCCGTACCCTAACCCGTATCCTAAGCCGTAACCTAACCCTAACCCTAACCCTAACCCTAACCCTAACCCATACCCTACGCCATACCCTAACCCGTACCCTAACCCGTATCCTAAGCCGTATCCTAACCCTAACCAATACCCTACGCAGTACCCTCACCCGTACCCTCACCCGTACACTAAGCCGTACCCTAACCCCAACCCTAACCCTAACTCTAACCCTAACCCCTACCCTACGCCGTACCCTCACCCGTACCCTATCCCATACGCTAAGCCGTACCCTAACCCTAACACTAACACTAACCCTAACCCTAACCCTAACCCTAACCCATACCCTATGCCGTACCCTCACCCGTAACCTAACCCGTACCCTAAGCCGTACCCTAACCCTAACCCTAACCTATACACTATGCCGTACCCTCACCCGTACCCTAACCCGTACCCTAAGCAGTACCCTAACTCTAACCCTAACCCTAACCCTAACCCTTACCCATACCCTGCGCCGTACCCTAACCCATACAATAACCTGTATCCTAAGCCTTAACCTAACCCTAACCAATGACCTACACAGTACCCTCACCCGTACCCGAAGCCATACTCTAACCCTAACCCTAACACTAACCCTAACCCTAAACCCTACCCTATGCCGTACCCTCACCCATACCCTATCCCATACCCTAAGCCGTACCCTAACCCTAACACTAACCCTAACACTAACCCTAACACTAAACTACCCTTGACTGCTTTTGCCTCCATTAGATTTCCTAAGCACGAGTGTTTTAAGGAACAGGTTAAAAAGAAAATCCTAATGTGATTTTTTTATAATGTGTTTATTCTTTATCTTATCCTAGTGACGAAAATCTTCTCCATGGCTGGACCCTAAATAATATTCCTTTACGTGCTAAGTGGTATCTAGAGAGTGGGATAGGTTTAATAAATACCCTAATCCTAACGTGTACCCTAACCCTAACCCATACCCTAACCCTAAGGCGTACCCTAACCCTAACCCAAACCCTAACCCTAACACGTACGCTAATCCTAACCTGTACCCTAAACCAAGACCTAACCCTAAAACTAACCCTAACCCTAACCCTAACCCTAACCCATACGCTACGCCGTACCCTCACCCATACCCTAACCCGTATCCTAAGCCGTACCCTAACCCTAAACCTAACCCTAACCTCTACCCTACGCCGTACCCTCACCCGTACCCTAACCCGTACCCAAAGCCTTACCCTAACCCTAACCCTAACCCTCACCCATACCCAACGCCATAACCTAACCCATATCCTAACCCGTATCCTAAGCCGTACCCTAACCCTAACCAATAACCTACGCAGTACCCTCACCAGTACCCTCACCCGTATCCTAAGCCCTACCCTAACCCTAACCCTAACCCTAACCCTAAACTACCCTTTACTGCTTTTGCCTCCATTAGATTTCCTAAACACTAGTGTTTTAAGGAACAGGTTAAAAAGAAAACCTTATGTGATTTTTTTATAATGTGTTTATTCTTTATCTTATCCTAGTGAATAAAATCTTCTCCATGGCTGAACCCCAAATAATATTCCTTTACGTGCTAAGTGGTATCTAGAGAGTGGGATAGGTTTAATAAATACCCTAATCCTAAAGTGTACCCTAAACCTAACCCATACCCTAACCCTAATGCGTACCCTAACCCTAACCCAAACCCTAACCCGAACACGTATGCTAATCCTAACCCGTACCCTAAACCAATCCCTAACCCTAAAACTAACCCTAACCCTAACCCTAACCCTAACCCATAACCTACACCGTACCCTCACCCGTACCCTAACCCGTACCCTAAGCCGTACCCTAACCCTAACCCTAAACCATATGCTACGCCGTACCCTCACCCGTACCCTAACCCGTATCCTAAGCCGTACCCTAACCCTAACCCTAACCCTAAACTATACCCTACGACGTAACCTCACCCGTACCCTAACCCGTACCCTAAGCCGTACCCTAACCCTAACCCTAACCCTAACCCTAACCCTAACCCACACTCTACGCCGTACCCTAACCCGTACCCTAACACGTATCCTAAGCCGTACCCTAACCCTAACCAATACCCTACGCAGTACACTCACCCGTACCCTCACCCGTACCCTAAGCCATACCCTAACCATAACCCTAACCCTAACCATAACCCCTACCCTACGCCGTACCCTCACCCGTACCCTATCCCATACCCTAAGCCGTACCCTAACCCTAACACTAACCCTAACCCTAACCCTAACCCTAAACTACCCTTGATTGCTTTTGCCTCTATTAGATTTCCTAAGCACAAGTGTTTTAAGGATCAGGTTAAAAAGAAAATCCTAATGTGATTTTTTTATAATGTGTTTATTCTTTATCTTATCCTAGTGACTAAAATCTTCTCCATGGCTGGATCCCTAATAATATTCCTTTACGTGCTAAGTGGTATCTAGAGAGTGGGATAGGTTTAATAAATACCCTAATCCTAACGTGTACCCTAACCCTAACCCATACCCTAACCCTAACGCGTACCCTAACCCTAACCCAAAACCTAACCCTAACACGTACGCTAATCCTAACCCGTACCCTAAACCAATCCCTAACCCTAAAACTAACCCTAACCCTAACCCTAACCCTAACCCTTACCCTACGCCGTACCCTCACCCGTACCCTAACCCGTAGCCTAAGACGTACCCTAACCCTAACCCTAACCCATACGCTACGCCGTACCCTCACCCGTACCCTAACCCGTATCCTAAGCCGTACCCTAACCCTAACCCTAACCCTAACCCATACCCTACGCCATACCCTAACCCGTACCCTAACCCGTATCCTAAGCCATATCCTAACCCTAACCAATACCCTACGCAGTACCCTCACCCGTACCCTCACCCGTACCCTAAGCCGTACCCTAACCCCAACCCTAACCCTAACTCTAACCCTAACCCCTACCCTACGCCGTACTCTCACCCGTACACTATCCCATACGCTAAGCCGTACCCTAACGCTAACACTAACCCTAACCCTAACCCTAACCCTAACCCATACTCTACGCCGTACACTCACCCGTAACCTAACCCGTACCCTAAGCCGTACCCTAACCCTAACCCTAACCTATACACTACGCCGTACCCTCACCCGTACCCTAACCCGTACCCTAAGCCGTACCCTAACTCTAACCCTAACCCTAACCCTAACCATTACCCATACCCTGCGCCGTACCCTAACCCATACAATAACCTGTATCCTAAGCCTTAACCTAACCCTAACCAATGACCTACACAGTACCCTCACCCGTACCCTAAGCCATACCCTAACCCTAACCCTAACACTAACCCTAACCCTAAACCCTACCCTATGCCGTACCCTCACCCATACCCTATCCCATACCCTAAGCCGTACCCTAACCCTAACACTAACCCTAACCCTAACCCTAACCCTAAACTACCCTTGACTGCTTTTGCCTCCATTAGATTTCCTAAGCACTAGTGTTTTAAGGAACAGGTTAAAAAGAAAATCCTAATGTGATTTTTTTATAATGTGTTTATTCTTTATCTTATCCTAGTGACGAAAATATTCTCCATGGCTGGACCCTAAATAATATTCCTTTAAGTGCTAAGTGGTATCTAGAGAGTGGGATAGGTTTAATAAATACCCTAATCCTAACGCGTACCCTAACCCTAACCCATACCCTAACCCTAACGCGTACCCTACCCCTAACCCAAACCCTAACCCTAAAACATACGCTAATCCTAACCCGTACCCTAAACCAATCCCTAACCCTAAAACTAACCCTAACCCTAACCCTAACCCATACGCTACGCCGTACCCTCACCCATACCCTAACCCGTATCCTAAGCCGTACCCTAACCCTAAACCTAACCCTAACCTCTACCCTATGCCGTACCCTCACCCGTACCCTAACCCGTACCCAAAGCCTTACCCTAACCCTAACCCTCACCCATACCCAACGCCGTAACCTAACCCATATCCTAACCCGTATCCTAAGCCGTACCCTAACCCTAACCAATAACCTACGCAGTACCCTCACCAGTAACCTCACCCGTATCCTAAGCCCTACCCTAACCCTAACCCTAACCCTAACCCTAAACTACCCTTTACTGCTTTTGCCTCCATTAGATTTCCTAAACACTAGTGTTTTAAGGAACAGGTTAAAAAGAAAACCTTATGTGATTTTTTTATAATGTGTTTATTCTTTATCTTATCCTAGTGACTAAAATCTTCTCCATGGCTGAACCCCAAATAATATTCCTTTACGTGCTAAGTGGTATCTAGAGAGTGGGATAGGTTTAATAAATACCCTAATCCTAACGTGTACCCTAAACCTAACCCATACCCTAACCCTAACGCGTACCGTAACCCTAACCAAAACCCTAACCCGAACAAGTATGCTAATCCTAACCCGTACCCTAAACCAATCCCTAACCCTAAAACTAACCCTAACCCTAACCCTAACCCTAACCCATAACCTACGCCGTACCCTCACCCGTACCCTAACCTGTATCCTAAGCCGTACCCTAACCCTAACCCTAACCCTAACCCTAACCCCTACCCTACGCCGTACCCTATCCATACCCTAAGCGGTACCCTAAACCTAACACTAACCCTAAACCTAACCCTAACCCCTACCCTACGCCGTACCCTCACCCGTAACCTATCCCATACCCTAAGCCGTACCCTAACCCTAACAGTAACCCTAACCCTAAATCTAACACCTACCCTACGTCGTACCCTCACCCGTACCCTATCCCATACCCTAAGCCGTACCCTAACCCTAACCCTAACCCTAACCTATACACTACGCCATACCCTCACTCGTACCCTCACCCGTACCCTAACCCGTACCCTAAGCCGTACCCTAACCCTAACCCTAACCCTAACCCTAACCCTAACACATACCCTACGCCGTACCCTAACCCGTACCCTAACCCGTATTCTAAGCCGTACCCTAACCATAACCAATACCCTACACAGTACCCTCACCCGTACCCTCACCCGTACCCTAAGCCATACCCTAACCCTAACCCTAACCCTAACCTATACACTACACCATACCCTCACCCGTACCCTAACCCGTACCCTAAGCCGTACCCTAAACCTAACCCTAACCCTAAACCATACGCTATGCCGTACCCTCACCCGTACCCTAACCCGTATCCTAAGCCGTACCCTAATCCTAACCCTAACCCTAAACTATACCCTACGCCGTAACCTCACCCGTACCCTAACCCGAACCCTAAGCCGTACCCTAACCCTAACCGTAACCCTAACCCTAAGCCTAACCCTAACCCATACCGTACGCCATACCCTAACACGTACCCTAACCCGTATCCTAAGCCGTACCCTAACCCTAACCAATACCCTACGCAGTATCCTCACCCATACCCTCACCCGTACCCTAAGCCGTACCCTAAACCTAACCCTAACCCTAACCCTAACCGTAAACCTAACCCCTACCCTATGCCATACCCTCACCTATACCCTATCGCATAACCTAAGCCGTACCATAACCCTAACACTAACCCTAACCCTAAACCTTAACCTACGCCGTACCCTCACCCGTACCCTAACCCGTATCCTAAGCCGTACCCTAACCCTAACCCTAACCCTAACCCTAACCCATAACCTACGCCGTACCCTCACCCGTACCCTAACACGTACCCTAAGACGTACCGTAACCCTAACCCTAACACTAACCCTAACCCTAACCCACACTCTACGCCGTACCCTAACCCGTACCCTAACCCGTATCCTAAGTCGTACCCTAACCCTAACCAATACCCTACGCATTACCCTCACCCGTACCCTCACCCGTACCCTAAGCCGTACCCTAACCCTAACCCTAACACTAACCCTAACCCTAAACCCTACCCTATGCCGTACCCTCACCCATACCCTATACCATACCCTAAGCCGTACCCTAACCCTAACACTAACCCTAACCCTAACCCTAACCCTAAACTTCCCTTGACTGCTTTTGCCTCCATTAGATTTCCTAAGCACTAGTGTTTTAAGGAACAGGTTAAAAAGAAAATCTTAATGTGATTTTTTTATAATGTGTTTATTCTTTATCTTATCCTAGTGACGAAAATCTTCTCCATGGCTGGACCCTAAATAATATTCCTTTACGTGCTAAGTGGTATCTAGAGAGTGGGATAGGTTTAATAAATACCCTAATCCTAACGTGTACCCTAACCCTAACTCACACCCTAACCCTAATGCGTACCCTAACCCTAACCCAAACCCTAACCCTAACACGTACGCTAATCCTAACCCGTACCCTAAACCAATCCCTAACCCTAAAACTAACCCTAACCCTAACCCTAACCCTAACCCATACCCTACGCCGTACCCTCACCCATACCCTAACCCGTATCCTAAGCCGTACCCTAATCCTAAACCTAACCCTAACCTCTACCCTACGCCGTACCCTCACCCGTACCCTAACCCGTACCCAAAGCCTTACCCTAACCCTAACCCTAACCCTAACCCTAACCCATACCGTACGCCATACCCTAACATGTACCCTAACCCATATCCTAAGCCGTACCCTAACCCTAACCAATACCCTATGCAGTATCCTCACCCATACCCTCACCCGTACCCTAAGCCGTACCCTAACCCTAACCCTAACCCTAACCCTAACCCTAAACCCTACCCTATGCCATACCCTCACCTGTACCCTATCCCATAACCTAAGCCGTACCATAACCCTAACACTAACCCTAACCCTAACCCATAACCTACGCCGTACCCTCACCCGTACCCTAGCCGGTATCCTAAGACGTACCATAACCCTAACCAATACCCTACGCAGTATCCTCACCCATACCCTCACCCGTACCCTAAGCCGTACCCTAACCCTAACCCTAACCCTAACCCTAACCCATACGCTACGCCGTACCTTCACCCGTACCCTAACCCGTATCCTAAGCCGTACCCTAAACCTAACCCTAACCCTAACCCTAACCCTAACCCATACCCTACGCCATACCCTAACCCGTACCCTAACCCGTATCCTAAGCCGTATCCTAACCCTAACCAATACCCTACGCAGTACCCTCACCCGTACCCTCACCCGTACACTAAGCCGTACCCTAACCCCAACCCTAACCCTAACTCTAACCCTAACCCCTACCCTACGCCGTACCCTCACCCGTACCCTATCCCATACGCTAAGCCGTACCCTAACCCTAACACTAACACTAACCCTAACCCTAACCCTAACCCTAACCCATACCCTATGCCGTACCCTCACCCGTAACCTAACCCGTACCCTAAGCCGTACCCTAACCCTATCCCTAACCTATACACTATGCCGTACCCTCACCCGTACCCTAACCCGTACCCTAAGCCGTACCCTAACTCTAACCCTAACCCTAACCCTAACCCTTACCCATACCCTGCGCCGTACCCTCACCCATACCCTATCCCATACCCTAAGCCGTACCCTAACCCTAACACTAACCCTAACCCTAACCCTAACACTAAACTACCCTTGACTGCTTTTGCCTCCATTAGAATTCCTAAGCACGAGTGTTTTAAGGAACAGGTTAAAAAGAAAATCCTAATGTGATTTTTTTATAATGTGTTTATTCTTTATCTTATCCTAGTGAGGAAAATCTTCTCCATGGCTGGACCCTAAATAATATTCCTTTACGTGCTAAGTGGTATCTAGAGAGTGGGATAGGTTTAATAAATACCCTAATCCTAACGTGTACCCTAAACCTAACCCATACCCTAACCCTAACGCGTACCCTAACCCTAACCAAAACCCTAACCCGAACAAGTATGCTAATCCTAACCCGTACCCTAAACCAATCCCTAACCCTAAAACTAAACCTAACCCTAACCCTAACCCCAACCCATAACCTACGCCGTACCCTCACCCGTACCCTAACCCGTACCCTAAGCCGTACCCTAACCCTAACCCTAACCCTAAACCATACGCTACGCCGTACCCTCACCCGTACCCTAACCCGTATCCTAAGCCGTACCCTAACCCTAACCCTAACTCTAAACTATACCCTACGCCGTAACCTCACCCGTACCCTAACCCGTACCCTAAGCCGTACCCTAACCCTAACCCTAACCCTAACCCTAACCCTAACCCATACCGTACGCCATACCCTAACACGTACCCTAACCCGTATCCTAAGCCGTACCCTAACCCTAACCCTAACCCTAAACCTAACCCATACGCTACGCCGTACCTTCACCCGTACCCTAACCTGTATCCTAAGCCGTAACCTAACCCTAACCCTAACCCTAACCGTAACCCTAACCCATACCCTACGCCATACCCTAACCCGTACCCTAACCCGTATCCTAAGCCGTATCCTAACCCTAACCAATACCCTACGCAGTACCCTCACCCGTACCCTCACCCGTACACTAAGCCGTACCCTAACCCCAACCCTAACCCTAACTCTAACCCTAACCCCTACCCTACGCCGTACCCTCACCCGTACCCTATCCCATACGCTAAGCCGTACCCTAACCCTAACACTAACACTAACCCTAACCCTAACCCTAACCCTAACCCATACCCTATGCCGTACCCTCACCCGTAACCTAACCCGTACCCTAAGCCGTACCCTAACCCTAACCCTAACCTATACACTATGCCGTACCCTCACCCGTACCCTAACCCGTTCCCTAAGCCGTACCCTAACTCTAACCCTAACCCTAACCCTAACCCTTACCCATACCCTGCGCCGTACCCTAACCCATACAATAACCTGTATCCTAAGCCTTAACCTAACCCTAACCAATGACCTACACAGTACCCTCACCCGTACCCGAAGCCATACTCTAACCCTAACCCTAACACTAACCCTAACCCTAAACCCTACCCTATGCCGTACCCTCACCCATAACCTATCCCATACCCTAAGCCGTACCCTAACCCTAACACTAACCCTAACACTAACCCTAACACTAAACTACCCTTGACTGCTTTTGCCTCCATTAGATTTCCTAAGCACTAGTGTTTTAAGGAACAGGTTAAAAAGAAAATCCTAATGTGATTTTTTTATAATGTGTTTATTCTTTATCTTATCCTAGTGACGAAAATCTTCTCCATGGCTGGACCCTAAATAATATTCCTTTACGTGCTAAGTGGTATCTAGAGAGTGGGATAGGTTTAATAAATACCCTAATCCTAACGTGTACCCTAACCCTAACCCATACCCTAACCCTAATGCGTACCCTAACCCTAACCCAAACCCTAACCCTAACACGTACGCTAATCCTAACCTGTACCCTAAACCAAGCCCTAACCCTAAAACTAACCCTAACCCTAACCCTAACCCTAACCCATACACTACGCCGTACCCTCACCCATACCCTAACCCGTATCCTAAGCCGTACCCTAACCCTAAACCTAACCCTAACCTCTACCCTACGCCGTACCCTCACCCGTACCCTAACCCGTACCCAAAGCCTTACCCTAACCCTAACCCTAACCCTCACCCATACCCAACGCCAGAACCTAACCCATATCCTAACCCGTATCCTAAGCCGTACCCTAACCCTAACCAATAACCTACGCAGTACCCTCACCAGTACCCTCACCCGTATCCTAAGCCCTACCCTAACCCTAACCCTAACCCTAACCCTAAACTACCCTTTACTGCTTTTGCCTCCATTAGATTTCCTAAACACTAGTGTTTTAGGGAACAGGTTAAAAAGAAAACCTTATGTGATTTTTTTATAATGTGTTTATTCTTTATCTTATCCTAGTGACTAAAATCTTCTCCATGGCTGAACCCCAAATAATATTCCTTTACGTGCTAAGTGGTATCTAGAGAGTGGGATAGGTTTAATAAATACCCTAATCCTAAAGTGACCCTAAACCTAACCCATACCCTAACCCTAACGCGTACCCTAACCCTAACCAAAACCCTAACCCGAACAAGTATGCTAATCCTAACCCGTACCCTAAACCAATCCCTAACCGTAAAACTAAACCTAACCCTAACCCTAACCCTAACCCATAACCTACGCCGTACCCTCACCCGTACCCTAACCCGTACCCTAAGCCGTACCCTAACCCTAACCCTAACCCTAAACCATACGCTACGCCGTACCCTCACCCGTACCCTAACCCGTATCCTAAGCCGTACCCTAACCCTAACCCTAACTCTAAACTATACCCTACGCCGTAACCTCACCCGTACCCTAACCCGTACCCTAAGCCGTACCCTAACCCTAACCCTAACCCTAACCCTAACCCTAACCCATACCGTACGCCATACCCTAACACGTACCCTAACCCGTATCCTAAGCCGTACCTTAACCCTAACCTATACCCTACGCAGTATCCTCACCCATACCCTAACCCGTACCCTAAGCCGTACCCTAACCCTAACCCTAACCCTAACCCTAACCCTAACCCTTACCCTATGCCATACCCTCACCTGTACCCTATCCCATAACCTAAGCTGTACCATAACCCTAACACTAACCCTAACCCTAACCCATAACCTACGCCGTACCCAAACCCGTACCCTAACCCGTATCCTAAGCCGTACCCTAACCCTAACCCTAACCCTAACCCTAACCCATAACCTACGCCGTACCCTCACCCGTACCCTAACACGTACCCTAAGACGTACCGTAACCCTAACCCTAACACTAACCCTAACCCTAACCCACACTCTACGCCGTACCCTCACCCGTACCCTATCCCATACCCTAAGCCGTACCCTAACCCTAACACTAACCCTAACCCTAACCCTAACCCTAAACTACCCTTGATTGCTTTTGCCTCTATTAGATTTCCTAAGAACTAGTGTTTTAAGGAACAGGTTAAAAAGAAAATCCTAATGTGATTTTTTTATAATGTGTTTATTCTTTATCTTATCCTAGTGACTAAAATCTTCTCCATGGCTGGATCCCTAATAATATTCCTTTACGTGCTACGTGGTATCTAGAGAGTGGGATAGGTTTAATAAATACCCTAATCCTAACGTGTACCCTAACCCTAACCCATACCCTAACCCTAACGCGTACCCTAACCCTAACCCAAAACCTAACCCTAACACGTACGCTAATCCTAACCCGTACCCTAAACCAATCCCTAACCCTAAAACTAACCCTAATCCTAACCCTAACCCTATCCCTTACCCTACGCCGTACCCTCACCCGTACACTAAGACATACCCTAACCCTTACCCTAACCCATACCCTACACCGTACCCTCACCCGTAACCTAACCCGTACCCTAAGCCGTACCCTAACCCTAACCCTAACCTATACACTACGCCGTACCCTCACCCGTACCCTAACCCGTACCCTAAGCCGTACCCTAACTCTAAACCTAACCCTAACCCTAACCCTTACCCATACCCTGCGCCGTACCCTAACCCATACAATAACCTGTATCCTAAGCCTTAACCTAACCCTAACCAATGACCTACACAGTACCCTCACCCGTACCCTAAGCCATACCCTAACCCTAACCCTAACACTAACCCTAACCCTAAACCCTACCCTATGCCGTACCCTCACCCATACCCTATCCCATACCCTAAGCCGTACCCTAACCCTAACACTAACCCTAACCCTAACCCTAACCCTAAACTTCCCTTGACTGCTTTTGCCTCCATTAGATTTCCTAAGCACTAGTGTTTTAAGGAACAGGTTAAAAAGAAAATCCTAATGTGATTTTTTTATAATGTGTTTATTCTTTATCTTATCCTAGTGACGAAAATCTTCTCCATGGCTGGACCCTAAATAATATTCCTTTATGTGCTAAGTGGTATCTAGAGAGTGGGATAGGTTTAATAAATACCCTAATCCTAACGTGTACCCTAACCCTAACCCACACCCTAACCCTAATGCGTACCCTAACCCTAACCCAAACCCTAACCCTAACACGTACGCTAATCCTAACCCGTACCCTAAACCAATCCCTAACCCTAAAACTAACCCTAACCCTAACCCTAACCCTAACCCATACGCTACGCCGTACCCTCACCCATACCCTAACCCGTATCCTAAGCCGTACCCTAATCCTAAACCTAACCCTAACCTCTACCCTACGCCGTACCCTCACCCGTACCCTAACCCGTACCCAAAGCCTTACCCTAACCCTAACCCTAACCCTCACCCATACCCAACGCCGTAACCTAACCCATATCCTAACCCGTATCCTAAGCCGTACCCTAACCCTAACCAATAACCTACGCAGTACCCTCACCAGTACCCTCACCCGTATCCTAAGCCCTACCCTAACCCTAACCCTAACCCTAACCCTAAACTACCCTTGACTGCTTTTGCCTCCATTAGATTTCCTAAACACTAGTGTTTTAAGGAACAGGTTAAAAAGAAAACCTTATGTGATTTTTTTATAATGTGTTTATTCTTTATCTTATCCTAGTGACTAAAATCTTCTCCATGGCTGAACCCCAAATTATATTCCTTTACGTGCTAAGTGGTATCTAGAGAGTGGGATAGGTTTAATAAATACCCTAATCCTAAAGTGTACCCTAAACCTAACCCATACCCTAACCCTAACGCGTACCCTAACCCTAACCAAAACCCTAACCCGAACACGTATGCTAATCCTAACCCGTACCCTAAACCAATCCCTAACCCTAAAACTAACCCTAACCCTAACCCTAACCCTAACCCATAACCTACACCGTACCCTCACCCGTACCCTAACCCGTACCCTAAGCCGTACCCTAACCCTAACCCTAACCCTAAACCATACGCTACGCCGTACCCTCACCCGTACCCTAACCCGTATCCTAAGCCGTACCCTAACCCTAACCCTAACCCTAAACCATACGCTACGCCGTACCCTCACCCGTACCCTAACCCGTATCCTAAGCCGTACCCTAACCCTAACCCTAACCCTAAACTATACCCTACGCCGTAACCTCACCCGTACCCTAACCCGTACCCTAAGCCGTACCCTAACCCTAACCCTAACCCTAACCTATACACTACGCCATACCCTCACTCGTACCCTAACCCGTACCCTAAGCCGTACCCTAAACCTAACCCTAACCCTAACCCTAACCCATACCGTACGCCATACCCTAACATGTACCCTAACCCATATCCTAAGCCGTACCCTAACCCTAACCAATACCCTATGCAGTATCCTCACCCATACCCTCACCCGTACCCTAAGCCGTACCCTAATCCTAACCCTAACCCTAACCCTAACCCTAAACCCTACCCTATGCCATACCCTCACCTGTACCCTATCCCATAACCTAAGCCGTACCATAACCCTAACACTAACCCTAACCCTAACCCATAACCTACGCCGTACCCTCACCCGTACCCTAGCCGGTATCCTAAGACGTACCGTAACCCTAACCAATACCCTACGCAGTATCCTCACCCATACCCTCACCCGTACCCTAAGCCGTACCCTAACCCTAAACCTAACCCTAACCCTAACCCATACCCTATGCCATACCCTCACCTGTACCCTATCCCATAACCTAAGCCGTACCCTAACCCTAACCCTAACCCTAACCCTAACCCATACGCTACGCCGTACCTTCACCCGTACCCTAACCCGTATCCTAAGCCGTACCCTAAACCTAACCCTAACCCTAACCCTAACCCTAACCCATACCCTACGCCATACCCTAACCCGTACCCTAACCCGTATCCTAAGCCGTATCCTAACCCTAACCAATACCCTACGCAGTAACCTCACCCGTACCCTCACCCGTACACTAAGCCGTACCCTAACCCCAACCCTAACCCTAACTCTAACCCTAACCCCTACCCTACGCCGTACCCTCACCCGTACCCTATCCCATACGCTAAGCCGTACCCTAACCCTAACACTAACACTAACCCTAACCCTAAACCTAACCCTAACCTATACCCTATGCCGTACCCTCACCCGTAACCTAACCCGTACCCTAAGCCGTACCCTAACCCTAACCCTAACCTATACACTATGCCGTACCCTCACCCGTACCCTAACCCGTAGCCTAAGCCGTACCTAACTCTAACCCTAACCCTAACCCTAACCCTTACCCATACCCTGCGCCGTACCCTAACCCATACAATAACCTGTATCCTAAGCCTTAACCTAACCCTAACCAATGACCTACTCAGTACCCTCACCCGTACCCGAAGGCATACTCTAACCCTAACCCTAACACTAACCCTAACCCTAAACCCTACCCTATGCCGTACCCTCACCCATACCCTATCCCATACCCTAAGCCGTACCCTAACCCTAACACTAACCCTAACCCTAACCCTAACACTAAACTACCCTTGACTGCTTTTGCCTCCATTAGATTTCCTAAGCACGAGTGTTTTAAGGAACAGGTTAAAAAGAAAATCCTAATGTGATTTTTTTATAATGTGTTTATTCTTTATCTTATCCTAGTGAGGAAAATCTTCTCCATGGCTGGACCCTAAATAATATTCCTTTACGTGCTAAGTGGTATCTAGAGAGTGGGATAGGTTTAATAAATACCCTAATCCTAACGTGTACCCTAACCCTAACCCATACCCTAACCCTAATGCGTACCCTAACCCTAACCCAAACCCTAACCCTAACACGTACGCTAATCCTAACCTGTACCCTAAACCAAGCCCTAACCCTAAAACTAACCCTAACCCTAACCCTAACCCTAACCCTAACCCATACGCTACGCCGTACCCTCACCCATACCCTAACCCGTATCCTAAGCCGTACCCTAACCCTAAACCTAACCCTAACCTCTACCCTACACCGTACCCTCACCCGTACCCTAACCCGTACCCAAAGCCTTACCCTAACCCTAACCCTAACCCTCACCCATACCCAACGCCATAACCTAACCCATATCCTAACCCGTATCCTAAGCCGTACCCTAACCCTAACCAATAACCTACGCAGTACCCTCACCGGTACCCTCACCCGTATCCTAAGCCCTACCCTAACCCTAACCCTAACCCTAACCCTAAACTACCCTTTTCTGCTTTTGCCTCCATTAGATTTCCTAAACACTAGTGTTTTAAGGAACAGGTTAAAAAGAAAACCTTATGTGATTTTTTTATAATGTGTTTATTCTTTATCTTATCCTAGTGACTAAAATCTTCTCCATGGCTGAACCCCAAATAATATTCCTTTACGTGCTAAGTGGTATCTAGAGAGTGGGATAGGTTTAATAAATACCCTAATCCTAAAGTGTACCCTAAACCTAACCCATACCCTAAGCCTAACGCGTACCCTAACCCTAACCAAAACCCTAACCCGAACAAGTGTGCTAATCCTAACCCGTACCCTAAACCAATCCCTAACCCTAAAACTAAACCTAACCCTAACCCTAACCCTAACCCATAACCTACGCCGTACCCTCACCCGTACCCTAACCCGTACCCTAAGCCGTACCCTAACCCTAACCCTAACCCTAAACCATACGCTACGCCGTACCCTCACCCGTACCGTAACCCGTATCCTAAGCCGTACCCTAACCCTAACCCTAACTCTAAACTATACCCTACGCCGTAACCTCACCCGTACCCTAACCCGTACCCTAAGCCGTACCCTAACCCTAACCCTAACCCTAACCCTAACCCTAACCCATACCGTACGCCATACCCTAACACGTACCCTAACCCGTATCCTAAGCCGTACCCTAACCCTAACCTATACCCTACGCAGTATCCTCACCCATACCCTATCCCATAACCTAAGCCGTATCCTAACCCTAACCCTAACCGTAACCCTAACCCATACGCTGCGCCGTACCTTCACCCGTACCCTAACCCGTATCCTAAGCCGTAACCTAACCCTAACCCTAACCCTAACCCTAACCCTAACCCATACCCTACGCCATACCCTAACCCATACCCTAACCCGTATCCTAAGCCGTATCCTAACCCTAACCAATACCCTACGCAGTACCCTCACCCGTACCCTCACCCGTACACTAAGCCGTACCCTAACCCCAACCCTACCCCTAACTCTAACCCTAACCCCTACCCTACGCCGTACCCTCACCCGTACCCTATCCCATACGCTAAGCCGTACCCTAACCCTAACACTAACACTAACCCTAACCCTAACCCTAACCCTAACCCATACCCTATGCCGTACCCTCACCCGTAACCTAACCCGTACCCTAAGCCGTACCCTAACACTAACCCTAACCTATACACTATGCCGTACCCTCACCCGTACCCTAACCCGTACCCTAAGCCGTACCCTAACTCTAACCCTAACCCTAACCCTAACCCTTACCCATACCCTGCGCCGTACCCTAACCCATACAATAACCTGTATCCTAAGCCTTAACCTAACCCTAACCAATGACCTACACAGTACCCTCACCCGTACCCGAAGCCATACTCTAACCCTAACCCTAACACTAACCCTAACCCTAAACCCTACCCTATGCCGTACCCTCACCCATACCCTATCCCATACCCTAAGCCGTACCCTAACCCTAACACTAACCCTAACACTAACCCTAACACTAAACTACCCTTGACTGCTTTTGCCTCCATTAGATTTCCTAAGCACGAGTGTTTTAAGGAACAGGTTAAAAAGAAAATCCTAATGTGATTTTTTTATAATGTGTTTATTCTTTATCTTATCCTAGTGACGAAAATCTTCTCCATGGCTGGACCCTAAATAATATTCCTTTACGTGCTAAGTGGTATCTAGAGAGTGGGATAGGTTTAATAAATACCCTAATCCTAACGTGTACCCTAACCCTAACCCATACCCTAACCCTAATGCGTACCCTAACCCTAACCCAAACCCTAACCCTAACACGTACGCTAATCCTAACCTGTACCCTAAACCAAGCCCTAACCCTAAAACTAACCCTAACCCTAACCCTAACCCTAACCCATACGCTACGCCGTACCCTCACCCATACCCTAACCCGTATCCTAAGCCGTACCCTAACCCTAAACCTAACCCTAACCTCTACCCTACGCCGTACACTCACCCGTACCCTAACCCGTACCCAAAGCCTTACCCTAACCCTAACCCTAACCCTCACCCATACCCAACGCCATAACCTAACCCATATCCTAACCCGTATCCTAAGCCTTACCCTAGCCCTAACCAATAACCTACGCAGTACCCTCACCAGTACCCTCACCCGTATCCTAAGCCCTACCCTAACCCTAACCCTAACCCTAACCCTAAACTACCCTTTACTGCTTTTGCCTCCATTAGATTTCCTAAACACTAGTGTTTTAAGGAACAGGTTAAAAAGAAAACCTTATGTGATTTTTTTATAATGTGTTTATTCTTTATCTTATCCTAGTGACTAAAATCTTCTCCATGGCTGAACCCCAAATAATATTCCTTTACGTGCTAAGTGGTATCTAGAGAGTGGGATAGGTTTAATAAATACCCTAATCCTAAAGTGTACCCTAAACCTAACCCATACCCTAACCCTAATGCGTACCCTAACCCTAACCAAAACCCTAACCCGAACAAGTATGCTAATCCTAACCCGTACCCTAAACCAATCCCTAACCCTAAAACTAAACCTAACCCTAACCCTAACCCTAACCCATAACCTACGCCGTACCCTCACCCGTACCCTAACCCGTACCCTAAGCCGTACCCTAACCCTAACCCTAACCCTAAACCATACGCTACGCCGTACCCTCACCCGTACCCTAACCCGTATCCTAAGCCGTACCCTAACCCTAACCCTAACCCTAAACTATACCCTACGCCGTAACCTCACCCGTACCCTAACCCGTACCCTAAGCCGTACCCTAACCCTAACCCTAACCCTAACCTATACACTACGCCATACCCTCACTCGTACCCTAACCCGTACCCTAAGCCGTACCCTAAACCTAACCCTAACCCTAACCCTAACCCATACCGTACGCCATACCCTAACATGTACCCTAACCCATATCCTAAGCCGTACCCTAACCCTAACCAATACCCTATGCAGTATCCTCACCCATACCCTCACCCGTACCCTAAGCCGTACCCTAATCCTAACCCTAACCCTAACCCTAACCCTAAACCCTACCCTATGCCATACCCTCACCTGTACCCTATCCCATAACCTAAGCCGTACCATAACCCTAACACTAACCCTAACCCTAACCCATAACCTACGCCGTACCCTCACCCGTACCCTAGCCGGTATCCTAAGACGTACCGTAACCCTAACCAATACCCTACGCAGTATCCTCACCCATACCCTCACCCGTACCCTAAGCCATACCCTAACCCTAAACCTAACCCTAACCCTAACCCATACCCTATGCCATACCCTCACCTGTACCCTATCCCATAACCTAAGCCGTACCCTAACCCTAACCCTAACCCTAACCCTAACCCATACGCTACGCCGTACCTTCACCCGTACCCTAACCCGTATCCTAAGCCGTACCCTAAACCTAACCCTAACCCTAACCCTAACCCTAACCCATACCCTACGCCATACCCTAACCCGTACCCTAACCCGTATCCTAAGCCGTATCCTAACCCTAACCAATACCCTACGCAGTAACCTCACCCGTACCCTCACCCGTACACTAAGCCGTACCCTAACCCCAACCCTAACCCTAACTCTAACCCTAACCCCTACCCTACGCCGTACCCTCACCCGTACCCTATCCCATACGCTAAGCCGTACCCTAACCCTAACACTAACACTAACCCTAACCCTAAACCTAACCCTAACCTATACCCTATGCCGTACCCTCACCCGTAACCTAACCCGTACCCTAAGCCGTACCCTAACCCTAACCCTAACCTATACACTATGCCGTACCCTCACCCGTACCCTAACCCGTAGCCTAAGCCGTACCTAACTCTAACCCTAACCCTAACCCTAACCCTTACCCATACCCTGCGCCGTACCCTAACCCATACAATAACCTGTATCCTAAGCCTTAACCTAACCCTAACCAATGACCTACTCAGTACCCTCACCCGTACCCGAAGGCATACTCTAACCCTAACCCTAACACTAACCCTAACCCTAAACCCTACCCTATGCCGTACCCTCACCCATACCCTATCCCATACCCTAAGCCGTACCCTAACCCTAACACTAACCCTAACCCTAACCCTAACACTAAACTACCCTTGACTGCTTTTGCCTCCATTAGATTTCCTAAGCACGAGTGTTTTAAGGAACAGGTTAAAAAGAAAATCCTAATGTGATTTTTTTATAATGTGTTTATTCTTTATCTTATCCTAGTGAGGAAAATCTTCTCCATGGCTGGACCCTAAATAATATTCCTTTACGTGCTAAGTGGTATCTAGAGAGTGGGATAGGTTTAATAAATACCCTAATCCTAACGTGTACCCTAACCCTAACCCATACCCTAACCCTAATGCGTACCCTAACCCTAACCCAAACCCTAACCCTAACACGTACGCTAATCCTAACCTGTACCCTAAACCAAGCCCTAACCCTAAAACTAACCCTAACCCTAACCCTAACCCTAACCCTAACCCATACGCTACGCCGTACCCTCACCCATACCCTAACCCGTATCCTAAGCCGTACCCTAACCCTAAACCTAACCCTAACCTCTACCCTACGCCGTACCCTCACCCGTACCCTAACCCGTACCCAAAGCCTTACCCTAACCCTAACCCTAACCCTCACCCATACCCAACGCCATAACCTAACCCATATCCTAACCCGTATCCTAAGCCGTACCCTAACCCTAACCAATAACCTACGCAGTACCCTCACCGGTACCCTCACCCGTATCCTAAGCCCTACCCTAACCCTAACCCTAACCCTAACCCTAAACTACCCTTTTCTGCTTTTGCCTCCATTAGATTTCCTAAACACTAGTGTTTTAAGGAACAGGTTAAAAAGAAAACCTTATGTGATTTTTTTATAATGTGTTTATTCTTTATCTTATCCTAGTGACTAAAATCTTCTCCATGGCTGAACCCCAAATAATATTCCTTTACGTGCTAAGTGGTATCTAGAGAGTGGGATAGGTTTAATAAATACCCTAATCCTAAAGTGTACCCTAAACCTAACCCATACCCTAAGCCTAACGCGTACCCTAACCCTAACCAAAACCCTAACCCGAACAAGTATGCTAATCCTAACCCGTACCCTAAACCAATCCCTAACCCTAAAACTAAACCTAACCCTAACCCTAACCCTAACCCATAACCTACGCCGTACCCTCACCCGTACCCTAACCCGTACCCTAAGCCGTACCCTAACCCTAACCCTAACCCTAAACCATACGCTACGCCGTACCCTCACCCGTACCGTAACCCGTATCCTAAGCCGTACCCTAACCCTAACCCTAACTCTAAACTATACCCTACGCCGTAACCTCACCCGTACCCTAACCCGTACCCTAAGCCGTACCCTAACCCTAACCCTAACCCTAACCCTAACCCTAACCCATACCGTACGCCATACCCTAACACGTACCCTAACCCGTATCCTAAGCCGTACCCTAACCCTAACCTATACCCTACGCAGTATCCTCACCCATACCCTATCCCATAACCTAAGCCGTATCCTAACCCTAACCCTAACCGTAACCCTAACCCATACGCTGCGCCGTACCTTCACCCGTACCCTAACCCGTATCCTAAGCCGTAACCTAACCCTAACCCTAACCCTAACCCTAACCCTAACCCATACCCTACGCCATACCCTAACCCATACCCTAACCCGTATCCTAAGCCGTATCCTAACCCTAACCAATACCCTACGCAGTACCCTCACCCGTACCCTCACCCGTACACTAAGCCGTACCCTAACCCCAACCCTACCCCTAACTCTAACCCTAACCCCTACCCTACGCCGTACCCTCACCCGTACCCTATCCCATACGCTAAGCCGTACCCTAACCCTAACACTAACACTAACCCTAACCCTAACCCTAACCCTAACCCATACCCTATGCCGTACCCTCACCCGTAACCTAACCCGTACCCTAAGCCGTACCCTAACACTAACCCTAACCTATACACTATGCCGTACCCTCACCCGTACCCTAACCCGTACCCTAAGCCGTACCCTAACTCTAACCCTAACCCTAACCCTAACCCTTACCCATACCCTGCGCCGTACCCTAACCCATACAATAACCTGTATCCTAAGCCTTAACCTAACCCTAACCAATGACCTACACAGTACCCTCACCCGTACCCGAAGCCATACTCTAACCCTAACCCTAACACTAACCCTAACCCTAAACCCTACCCTATGCCGTACCCTCACCCATACCCTATCCCATACCCTAAGCCGTACCCTAACCCTAACACTAACCCTAACACTAACCCTAACACTAAACTACCCTTGACTGCTTTTGCCTCCATTAGATTTCCTAAGCACGAGTGTTTTAAGGAACAGGTTAAAAAGAAAATCCTAATGTGATTTTTTTATAATGTGTTTATTCTTTATCTTATCCTAGTGACGAAAATCTTCTCCATGGCTGGACCCTAAATAATATTCCTTTACGTGCTAAGTGGTATCTAGAGAGTGGGATAGGTTTAATAAATACCCTAATCCTAACGTGTACCCTAACCCTAACCCATACCCTAACCCTAATGCGTACCCTAACCCTAACCCAAACCCTAACCCTAACACGTACGCTAATCCTAACCTGTACCCTAAACCAAGCCCTAACCCTAAAACTAACCCTAACCCTAACCCTAACCCTAACCCATACGCTACGCCGTACCCTCACCCATACCCTAACCCGTATCCTAAGCCGTACCCTAACCCTAAACCTAACCCTAACCTCTACCCTACGCCGTACACTCACCCGTACCCTAACCCGTACCCAAAGCCTTACCCTAACCCTAACCCTAACCCTCACCCATACCCAACGCCATAACCTAACCCATATCCTAACCCGTATCCTAAGCCTTACCCTAGCCCTAACCAATAACCTACGCAGTACCCTCACCAGTACCCTCACCCGTATCCTAAGCCCTACCCTAACCCTAACCCTAACCCTAACCCTAAACTACCCTTTACTGCTTTTGCCTCCATTAGATTTCCTAAACACTAGTGTTTTAAGGAACAGGTTAAAAAGAAAACCTTATGTGATTTTTTTATAATGTGTTTATTCTTTATCTTATCCTAGTGACTAAAATCTTCTCCATGGCTGAACCCCAAATAATATTCCTTTACGTGCTAAGTGGTATCTAGAGAGTGGGATAGGTTTAATAAATACCCTAATCCTAAAGTGTACCCTAAACCTAACCCATACCCTAACCCTAATGCGTACCCTAACCCTAACCAAAACCCTAACCCGAACAAGTATGCTAATCCTAACCCGTACCCTAAACCAATCCCTAACCCTAAAACTAAACCTAACCCTAACCCTAACCCTAACCCATAACCTACGCCGTACCCTCACCCGTACCCTAACCCGTACCCTAAGCCGTACCCTAACCCTAACCCTAACCCTAAACCATACGCTACGCCGTACCCTCACCCGTACCCTAACCCGTATCCTAAGCCGTACCCTAACCCTAACCCTAACTCTAAACTATACCCTACGCCGTAACCTCACCCGTACCCTAACCCGTACCCTAAGCCGTACCCTAACCCTAACCCTAACCCTAACCCTAACCCATACCGTACGCCATACCCTAACACGTACCCTAACCCGTATCCTAAGCCGTACCCTAACCCTAACCTATACCCTACGCAGTATCCTCATCCATACCCTAACCCGTACCCTAAGCCGTACCCTAACCCTAACCCTAACCCTAACCCCTACCCTATGCCATACCCTCACCTGTACCCTATCCCATAACCTAAGCCGTACCATAACCCTAACACTAACCCTAACCCTAACCCATAACCTACGCCGTACCCAAACCCGTACCCTAACCCGTATCCTAAGCCGTACCCTAACCCTAACCCTAACCCTAACCCTAACCCATAACCTACGCCGTACCCTCACCCGTACCCTAACACGTACCCTAAGACGTACCGTAACCCTAACCCTAACACTAACCCTAACCCTAACCCACACTCTACGCCGTACCCTAACCCGTACCCTAACACGTATCCTAACCGTACCCTAACCCTAACCAATACCCTACGCAGTACCCTCACCCGTACCCTCACCCATACCCTAACCCATACCCTAACCCTAACCCTAACCCTAACCCTAACCCCTACCCTACGCCGTACCCTCACCCGTACCCTATCCCATACCCTAAGCCTTACCCTAACCCTAACACTAACCCTAACCCTAACCCTAACCCTAAACTACCCTTGATTGCTTTTGCCTCTATTAGATTTCCTAAGAACTAGTGTTTTAAGGAACAGGTTAAAAAGAAAATCCTAATGTGATTTTTTTATAATGTGTTTATTCTTTATATTATCCTAGTGACTAAAATCTTCTCCATGGCTGGATCCCTAATAATATTCCTTTACGTGCTACGTGGTATCTAGAGAGTGGGATAGGTTTAATAAATACCCTAATCCTAACGTGTACCCTAACCCTAACCCATACCCTAACCCTAACGCGTACCCTAACCCTAACCCAAAACCTAACCCTAACACGTACGCTAATCCTAACCCGTACCCTAAACCAATCCCTAACCCTAAAACTAACCCTAACCCTAACCCTAACCCTAAACCTTACCCTACGCCGTACCCTCACCCGTACCCTAAGACGTACCCTAACCCTTACCCTAACCCATACCCTACACCGTACCCTCACCCGTAACCTAACCCGTACCCTAAGCCGTACCCTAACCCTAACCCTAACCTATACACTACGCCGTACCCTCACCCATACCCTAACCCGTACCCTAAGCCGTACCCTAACTCTAACCCTAACCCTAACCCTAACCCTTACCCATACCCTGCGCCGTACCCTAACCCATACAATAACCTGTATCCTAAGCCTTAACCTAACCCTAACCAATGACCTACACAGTACCCTCACCCGTACCCTAAGCCATACCCTAACCCTAACCCTAACACTAACCCTAACCCTAAACCCTACCCTACGCCGTACCCTCACCCGTACCCTATCCCATACGCTAAGCCGTACCCTAACCCTAACACTAACACTAACCCTAACCCTAACCCTAACCCATACCCTACGCCGTACCCTCACCCGTAACCTAACCCGTACCCTAAGCCGTACCCTAACCCTAACCCTAACCTATACACTACGCCATACCCTCACCCGTACCCTAACCCGTATCCTAAGCCGTACCCTAACTCTAACCCTAACCCTAACCCTAACCCTTACCCATACCCTGTGCCGTACCCTAACCCATACAATAACCTGTATCCTAAGCCTTAACCTAACCCTAACCAATGCCCTACACAGTACCCTCACACGTACCCTAAGCCATACCCTAACCCTAACCCTAACACTAATCCTAACCCTAAACCCTAACCTATGCCGTACCCTCACCCATACCCTATCCCATACCCTAAGCCGTACCCTAACCCTAACACTAACCCTAACCCTAACCCTAACCCTAAACTACCCTTGACTGCTTTTGCCTCCATTAGATTTCCTAAGCACTAGTGTTTTAAGGAACAGGTTAAAAAGAAAATCCTAATGTGATTTTTTTATAATGTGTTTATTCTTTATCTTATCCTAGTGACGAAAATCTTCTCCATGGCTGGACCCTAAATAATATTCCTTTACGTGCTAAGTGGTATCTAGAGAGTGGGATAGGTTTAATAAATACCCTAATCCTAACGTGTACCCTAACCCTAACCCACACCCTAACCCTAATGCGTACCCTAACCCTAACCCAAACCCTAACCCTAACACGTACGCTAATCCTAACCCGTACCCTAAACCAATCCCTAACCCTAAAACTAACCCTAACCCTAACCCTAACCCTAACCCATACGCTACGACGTACCCTCACCCATACCCTAACCCATATCCTAACCCGTATCCTAAGCCGTACCCTAACCCTAACCAATAACCTACGCAGTACCCTCACCAGTACCCTCACCCGTATCCTAAGCCCTACCCTAACCCTAACCCTAAACTACCCTTTACTGCTTTTGCCTCCATTAGATTTCCTAAACACTAGTGTTTTAAGGAACAGGTTAAAAAGAAAACCTTATGTGATTTTTTTATAATGTGTTTATTCTTTATCTTATCCTAGTGACTAAAATCTTCTCCATGGCTGAACCCCAAATAATATTCCTTTACGTGCTAAGTGGTATCTAGAGAGTGGGATAGGTTTAATAAATACCCTAATCCTAACGTGTACCCTAAACCTAACCCATACCCTAACCCTAACGCGTACCCTAACCCTAACCAAAACCCTAACCCGAACAAGTATGCTAATCCTAACCCGTACCCTAAACCAATCCCTAACCCTAAAACTAACCCTAACCCTAACCCTAACCCTAACCCATAACCTACGCCGTACCCTCACCCGTACCCTAACCCGTACCCTAAGCCGTACCCTAACCCTAAACCTAACCCTAAACCATACGCTACGCCGTACCCTCACCCATACCCTAACCCGTATCCTAAGCCGTACCCTAACCCTAACCCTAACCCTAACCCTAACCGCTACCCTACGCCGTACCCTATCCCATACCCTAAGCGGTACCCTAACCCTAACACTAACCCTAACCCTAACCCTAACCCATACCCTACGCCGTACCCTAACCCGTACCCTAACCCGTATTCTAAGCCGTACCCTAACCATAACCAATACCCTACACAGTACCCTCACCCGTACCCTCACCCGTACCCTAAGCCATACCCTAACCCTAAACCTAACCCTAACCTATACACTACGCCATACCCTCACCCGTACCCTAACCCGTACCCTAAGCCGTACCCTAACCCTAACCCTAACCCTAAACCATACGCTATGCCGTACCCTCACCCGTACCCTAACCCGTATCCTAACCGTAACCCTAACTCTAAACTATACCCTACGCCGTAACCTCACCCGTACCCTAACCCGTACCCTAAGCCGTACCCTAACCCTAACCCTAACCCTAACCCTAACCCTAACCCATACCGTACGCCATACCCTAACACGTACCCTAACCCGTATCCTAAGACGTACCCTTATCCTAACCAATACTTTATGCAGTATCCTCACCCATACCTTCACCCGTACCCTAAGCCGTACCCTAACCCTTACCCTAACACTAACCCTAACCCTAACCACTACCCTATGCCATACCCTCACCTGTACCCTATCCCATAACCTAAGCCGTACAATAACCCTAACACTAACCCTATCCCTAACCCATAACCTACGCCGTACCCTCACCCGTACCCTAACCCTTATCCTAAGCCGTACCCTAACCCTAACCCTAACCCTAACCCATAACCTACGCCGTACTCTCACCTGTACCCTAACACGTACCCTAAGACATACCGTAACCCTAACCCTAACACTAACCCTAACCCTAACCCACACTCTACGCCGTACCCTAACCCGTACCCTAACACGTATCGTAAGCCGTACCCTAACCCTAACCAATACCCTACGCAGTACCCTCACCCGTACCCTCACCCGTAACCTAACCCGTACCCTAAGCCATACCCTAACCCTAACCCTAACCCCTACCCTACGCCGTACCCTCACCCGTACCCTATCCCATACGCTAAGGCGTACCTTAACCCTAACACTAACACTAACCCTAACCCTAAACTACCCTTGACTGCTTTTGCCTCCATTAGATTTCCTAAGCACTAGTGTTTTAAGGAACAGGTTAAAAAGAAAATCCTAATGTGATTTTTTTATAATGTGTTTATTCTTTATCTTATCCTAGTGACGAAAATCTTCTCCATGGCTGGACCCTAAATAATATTCCTTTACGTGCTAAGTGGTATCTAGAGAGTGGGATAGGTTTAATAAATACCCTAATCCTAACGTGTACCCTAAACCTAACACATACCCTAACCCTAACGCGTACCCTAACCCTAACCAAAACCCTAACCCGAACAAGTATGCTAATCCTAACCCGTACCCTAAACCAATCCCTAACCCTAAAACTAAACCTAACCCTAACCCTAACCCTAACCCATACCTTACGCCGTACCCTAACCCGTACCCTAACCCGTATTCTAAGCCGTACCCTAACCATAACCAATACCCTACACAGTACCCTCACCCGTACCCTCACCCGTACCCTAAGCCATACCCTAACCCTAAACCTAACCCTAACCTATACACTACGCCATACCCTCACCCGTACCCTAACCCGTACCCTAAGCCGTACCCTAACCCTAACCCTAACCCTAAACCATACGCTACGCCGTACCCTCACCCGTACCCTAACCTGTATCCTAACCCTAACCCTAACTCTAAACTATACCCTACGCCGTAACCTCACCCGTACCCTAACCCGTACCCTAAGCCGTACCCTAACCCTAACCCTAACCCTAACCCTAACCCTAACCCATACCGTACGCCATACCCTAACACGTACCCTAACCCGTATCCTAAGCCGTACCCTAACCCTAACCAATAACCTACGCAGTATCCTCACCCATACCCTCACCCGTACCCTAAGCCGTACCCTAACCCTAACCCTAACACTAACCCTAACCCTAAACCCTACCCTATGCCATACCCTCACCTGTACCCTATCCCATAACCTAAGCCGTACCATAACCCTAACACTAACCCTATCCCTAACCCATAACCTACGCCGTACCCTCACCCGTACCCTAACCCGTATCCTAAGCCGTACCCTAACCCTAACCCTAACCCTAACCCTAACCCATAACCTACGCCGTACCCTCACCTGTACCCTAACACGTACCCTAAGACATACCGTAACCCTAACCCTAACACTAACCCTAACCCTAACCCACACTCTACGCCGTACCCTAACCCGTACCCTAACACGTATCGTAAGCCGTACCCTAACCCTAACCAATACCCTACGCAGTACCCTCACCCGTACCTTCGCCCGTAACCTAACCCGTACCCTAAGCCATACCCTAACCCTAACCCTAACCTATACACTACGCCGTACCCTCACCCGTACCCTAACCCGTACCCTAAGCCGTACCCTAACTCTAACCCTAACCCTAACCCTAACCCTTACCCATACCCTGCGCCGTACCCTAACCCATACAATAACCTGTATCCTAAGCCTTAACCTAACCCTAACCAATGACCTACACAGTACCCTCACCCGTACCCTAAGCCATACCCTAACCCTAACCCTAACACTAACCTTAACCCTAAACCCTACCCTATGCCGTATCCTCACCCATACCCTATCCCATACCCTAAGCCGTACCCTAACCCTAACACTAACCCTAACCCTAACCCTAAACTACCCTTGACTGCTTTTGCCTCCATTAGATTTCCTAAGCACTAGTGTTTTAAGGAACAGGTTAAAAAGAAAATCCTAATGTGATTTTTTTATAATGTGTTTATTCTTTATCTTATCCTAGTGACGAAAATCTTCTCCATGGCTGGACCCTAAATAATATTCCTTTACGTGCTAAGTGGTATCTAGAGAGTGGGATAGGTTTAATAAATACCCTAATCCTAACGTGTACCCTAACCCTAACCCATACCCTAACCCTAATGCGTACCCTAACCCTAACCCAAACCCTAACCCTAACACGTACGCTACTCCTAACCCGTACCCTAAACCAATCCCTAACCCTAAAACTAACCCTAACCCTAACCCTAACCCTAACCCATACGCTACGCCGTACCCTCACCCATACCCTAACCCGTATCCTAAGCCGTACCCTAACCCTAAAACTAACCCTAGCCTCTACCCTACGCCGTACCCTCACCCGTACCCTAACCCGTACCCAAAGCCTTACCCTAACCCTAAACCTAACCCTCACCCATACCCAACGCCGTAACCTAACCCATATCCTAACCCGTATCCTAAGCCGTACCCTAACCCTAACCAATAACCTATGCAGTACCCTCACCAGTACCCTCACCCGTATCCTAAGCCCTACCCTAACACTAACCCTAACCCTAACCCTAAACTACCCTTTACTGCTTTTGCCTCCATTAGATTTCCTAAACACTAGTGTTTTAAGGAACAGGTTAAAAAGAAAACCTTATGTGATTTTTTTATAATGTGTTTATTCTTTATCTTATCCTAGTGACTAAAATCTTCTCCATGGCTGAACCCCAAATAATATTCCTTTACGTGCTAAGTGGTATCTAGAGAGTGGGATAGGTTTAATAAATACCCTAATCCTAAAGTGTACCCTAAACCTAACCCATACCCTAACCCTAACGCGTACCCTAACCCTAACCAAAACCCTAACCCGAACACGTATGCTAATCCTAACCCGTACCCTAAACCAATCCCTAACCCTAAAACTAACCCTAACCCTAACCCTAACCCATAACCTACACCGTACCCTCACCCGTACCCTAACCCGTACCCTAAGCCGTACCCTAACCCTAACCCTAACCCTAAACCATACGCTACGCTGTACCCTCACCCGTACCCTAACCCGTATCCTAAGCCGTACCCTAACCCTAACCCTAACCCTAAACTATACCCTACGCCGAAACCTCACCCGTACCCTAACCCGTACCCTAAGCCGTACCCTAACCCTAACCCTAACCCTAACCCTAACCCTAACCCTAACCCATACCGTACGCCATACCCTAACACGTACCCTAACCCGTATCCTAAGCCGTACCCTAACCCTAACCAATACCCTACGCAGTATCCTCACCCATACCCTCACCCGTACCCTAAGCCGTACCCTAACCGTAACCCTAACCCTAACCCTAACCCCTACCCTATGCCATACACTCACCTGTACCCTATCCCATAACCTAAGCCGTACCATAACCCTAACACTAACCCTAACCCTAAACCATAAACTACGCCGTACCCTCACCCGTACCCTAACCCGTATCCTAAGCCGTACCCTAACCCTAACCCTAACCCTAACCCTAAGCCCTACCCTACGCCGTACCCTCACCCGTACCCTATCCCATATGCTAAGCCGTACCCTAACCCTAACACTAACACTAACCCTAACCCTAACCCTAACCCATACCCTACGCCGTACCCTCACCCGTAACCTAACCCGTACCCTAAGCCGTACCCTAACCCTAACCCTAACCTATACACTACGCCGTACCCTCACCCGTACCCCAAGGCGTACACTAACTCTAACCCTAACCCTAACCCTAACCCTTACCCATACCCTGCGCCGTACCCTAACCCATACAATAACCTGTATCCTAAGCCTTAACCTAACCCTAACCAATGACCTACACAGTACCCTCACCCGTACCCTAAGCTGTACCCTAACCCTAACCCTAACACTAACCCTAACCCTAAACCCTACCCTATGCCGTACCCTCACCCATACCCTATCCCATACCCTAAGCCGTACCCTAACCCTAACACTAACCCTAACCCTAACCCTAAACTACCCTTGACTGCTTTTGCCTCCATTAGATTTCCTAAGCACTAGTGTTTTAAGGAACAGGTTAAAAAGAAAATCCTAATGTGATTTTTTTATAATGTGTTTATTCTTTATCTTATCCTAGTGACGAAAATCTTCTCCATGCCTGGACCCCAAATAATATTCCTTTACGTGCTAAGTGGTATCTAGAGAGTGGGATAGGTTTAATAAATACCCTAATCCTAACGTGTACCCTAACCCTAACCCACACCCTAACCCTAATGCGTACCCTAACCCTAACCCAAACCCTAACCCTAACACGTACGCTAATCCTAACCCGTACCCTAAACCAATCCCTAACCCTAAAACTAACCCCAACCCTAACCCTAACCCATACGCTACGCCGTACCCTCACCCATACCCTAACCCGTATCCTAAGCCGTACCCTAACCCTAAACCTAACCCTAACCTCTACCCTACGCCGTACCCTCACCCGTACCCTAACCCGTACCCAAAGCCTTACCCTAACCCTAACCCTAACCCTCACCCATACCCAACGCCATAACCTAACCCATATCCTAACCCGTATCCTAAGCCGTACCCTAACCCTAACCAATAACCTACGCAGTACCCTCACCAGTACCCTCACCCGTATCCTAAGCCCTACCCTAACCCTAACCCTAACCCTAACCCTAAACTACCCTTTACTGCTTTTGCCTCCATTAGATTTCCTAAACACTAGTGTTTTAAGGAACAGGTTAAAAAGAAAACCTTATGTGATTTTTTTATAATGTGTTTATTCTTTATCTTATCCTAGTGACTAAAATCTTCTCCATGGCTGAACACCAAATAATAATCCTTTACGTGCTAAGTGGTATCTAGAGAGTGGGATAGGTTTAATAAATACCCTAATCCTAAAGTGTACCCTAAACCTAACCCATACCCTAACCCTAACGTGTACCCTAACCCTCACCAAAACCCTAACCCGAACAAGTATGCTAATCCTAACCCGTACCCTAAACCAATCCCAAACCCTAAAACTAACCCTAACCCTAACCCTAACCCATAACCTACGCCGTACCCTCACCCGTACCCTAACCCGTGCCCTAAGCCGTACCCTAACCCTAACCCTAACCCTAACCCATACGCTACGCCGTACCCTCACCCGTACCCTAACCCGTATCCTAAGCCGTACCCTAACCCTAACCCTAACCCTAACCGCTACCCTACGCCGTACCCTATCCCATACCCTAAGCGGTACCCTAACCCTAACACTAACCCTAACCCTAACCCTAACCCATACCCTACGCCGTACCCTAACCCGTACCCTAACCCGTATTCTAAGCCGTACCCTAACCATAACCAATACCCTACACAGTACCCTCACACGTACCCTCACCCGTACCCTAAGCCATACCCTAACCCTAAACCAAATCTAACCTATACACTACGCCATACCCTCACCCGTACCCTAACCCCTACCCTAAGCCGTACCCTAACCCTAACCCTAACCCTAAACCATACGCTACGCCGTACCCTCACCCGTACCCTAACCCGTATCCTAAGCCGTACCCTAACCCTAACCCTAACTCTAAACTATACCCTACGCCGTAACCTCACCCGTACCCTAAACCGTACCCTAAGCCGTACCCTAACCCTAACCCTAACCCTAACCCTAACCCTAACCCATACCGTACGCCATACCCTAACACGTACCCTAACCCGTATCCTAAGCTGTACCCTAACCCTAACCAATACCCTACGCAGTATCCTCACCCATACCCTCACCCGTACCCTAAGCCGTAGCCTAACCCTAACCCTAACCCTAACCCTAACCCTAACCCCTACCCTATGCCATACCCTCACCTGTACCCTATCCCATAACCTAAGCCGTACCATAACCCTAACACTAACCCTATCCCTAACCCATAACCTACGCCGTACCCTCACCCGTACCCTAACCCGTATCCTAAGCCGTACCCTAACCCTAACCCTAACCCTAACCCTAACCCATAACCTACGCCGTACCCTCATCTGTACCCTAACACATACCCTAAGACGTACCGTAACCCTAACCCTAACACTAACCCTAACCCTAACCCACACTCTACGCCGTACCCTAACCCGTACCCTAACACGTATCCTAAGCCGTACCCTAACCCTAACCAATACCCTACGCAGTACCCTCACCCGTACCCTCACCCGTAACCTAACCAGTACCCTAAGCCATACCCTAACCCTAACCCTAACCTATACACTACGCCGTACCCTCACCCGTACCCTAACCCGTACCCTAAGCCGTACCCTAACTCTAACCCTAACCCTAACCCTAACCCTTACCCATACCCTGCGCCGTACCCTAACCCATACAATAACCTGTATCCTAAGCCTTAACCTAACCCTAACCAATGACCTACACAGTACCCTCACCCGTACCCTAAGCCATACCCTAACCCTAACCCTAACACTAACCTTAACCCTAAACCCTACCCTATGCCGTATCCTCACCCATACCCTATCCCATACCCTAAGCCGTACCCTAACCCTAACACTAACCCTAACCCTAACCCTAAACTACCCTTGACTGCTTTTGCCTCCATTAGATTTCCTAAGCACTAGTGTTTTAAGGAACAGGTTAAAAAGAAAATCCTAATGTGATTTATTTATAATGTGTTTATTCTTTATCTTATCCTAGTGACGAAAATCTTCTCCATGGCTGGACCCTAAATAATATTCCTTTACGTGCTAAGTGGTATCTAGAGAGTGGGATAGGTTTAATAAATACCCTAATCCTAACGTGTACCCTAACCCTAACCCATACCCTAACCCTAATGCGTACCCTAACCCTAACCCAAACCCTAACCCTAAGACGTACGCTAATCCTAACCCGTACCCTAAACCAATCCCTAAACCTAAAACTAACCCTAACCCTAACCCTAACCCTAACCCATACGCTACCCCGTACCCTCACCCATACCCTAACCCGTATCCTAAGCCGTACCCTAATCCTAAACCTAACCCTAACCTCTACCCTACGCCGTACCCTCACCCGTACCCTAACCCGTACCCAAAGCCTTACCCTAACCTTAACCCTAACCCTCACCCATACCCAACGCCGTAACCTAACCCATATCCTAACCCGTATCCTAAGCCGTACCCTAACCCTAACCAATAACCTATGCAGTACCCTCACCAGTACCCTCACCCGTATCCTAAGCCCTACCCTAACCCTAACCCTAACCCTAACCCTAAACTACCCTTGACTGCTTTTGCCTCCATTAGATTTCCTAAACACTATTGTTTTAAGGAACAGGTTAAAAAGAAAACCTTATGTGATTTTTTTATAATGTGTTTATTCTTTATCTTATCCTAGTGACTAAAATCTTCTCCATGGCTGAACCCAAAATAATATTCCTTTACGTGCTAAGTGGTATCTAGAGAGTGGGATAGGTTTAATAAATACCCTAATCCTAAAGTGTACCCTAAACCTAACCCATACCCTAACCCTAACGCGTACCCTAACCCTAACCAAAACCCTAAACCGAACACGTATGCTAATCCTAACCCGTACCCTAAACCAATCCCTAACCCTAAAACTAACCCTAACCCTAACCCTAACCCTAACGCATAACCTACACCGTACCCTCACCCGTACCCTAACCCGTACCCTAAGCCGTACCCTAACCCTAACCCTAACCCTAAACCATACGCTACGCCGTACCCTCACCCGTACCCTAACCCGTATCCTAAGCCGTACCCTAACCCTAACCCTAACCCTAAACTATACCCTACGCCGTAACCTCACCCGTAACCTAACCCGTACCCTAAGCCGTACCCTAACCCTAACCCTAACCCTAACCCTAACACTAACCTTAACCCATACCGTACGCCATACCCTAACAAGTACCCTACCCCGTATCCTAAGCCGTACCCTAACCCTAACCAATACCCTACGCAGTATCCTCACACATACCCTCACCCGTACCCTAAGCCGTACCCTAACCCTAACCCTAACCCTAACACATAGGCTACGCCGTACCCTCACCCGTACCCTAACCCGTATCCTAAGCCGTACCCTAACCCTAACCCTAACACTAACTCTAACCCTAACCCCTACCCTACGCCGTACCCTCACCCGTACCCTATCCCATACGCTAAGCCGTACCCTAACCCTAACACTAACACTAACCCTAACCCTAACCCTAACCCATACCCTACGCCGTACCCTCACCCGTAACCTAACCCGTACCCTAAGCCGTACCCTAACCCTAACCCTAACCTATACACTACGCCGTACCCTCACCCGTACCCTAACCCGTATCCTAAGCCGTACCCTAACTCTAACCCTAACCCTAACCCTAACCCTTACCCATACCCTGTGCCGTACCCTAACCCATACAATAACCTGTATCCTAAGCCTTAACCTAACCCTAACCAATGCCCTACACAGTACCCTCACACGTACCCTAAGCCATACCCTAACCCTAACCCTAACACTAATCCTAACCCTAAACCCTACCCTATGCCGTACCCTCACCCATACCCTATCCCATACCTTAAGCCGTACCCTAACCCTAACACTAACCCTAACCCTAACCCTAACCCTAAACTACCCTTGACTGCTTTTGCCTCCATTAGATTTCCTAAGCACTAGTGTTTTAAGGAACAGGTTAAAAAGAAAATCCTAATGTGATTTTTTTATAATGTGTTTATTCTTTATCTTATCCTAGTGACGAAAATCTTCTCCATGGCTGGACCCTAAATAATATTCCTTTACGTGCTAAGTGGTATCTAGAGAGTGGGATAGGTTTAATAAATACCCTAATCCTAACGTGTACCCTAACCCTAACCCACACCCTAACCCTAATGCGTACCCTAACCCTAACCCAAACCCTAACCCTAACACGTACGCTAATCCTAACCCGTACCCTAAACCAATCCCTAACCCTAAAACTAACCCTAACCCTAACCCTAACCCTAACCCATACGCTACGCCGTACCCTCACCCATACCCTAACCCGTATCCTAAGCCGTACCGTAACCCTAAACATAACCCTAACCTCTACCATACGCCGTACCCTCACCCGTACCCTAACCCGTACCCAAAGCCTTACCCTAACCCTAATCCTAACCCTCACCCATACCCAACGCCATAACCTAACCCATATCCTAACCCGTATCCTAAGCCGTACCCTAACCCTAACCAATAACCTAGGCAGTACCCTCACCAGTACCCTCACCCGTATCCTAAGCCCTACCCTAACCCTAACCCTAACCCTAACCCTAAACTACCCTTTACTGCTTTTGCCTCCATTAGATTTCCTAAACACTAGTGTTTTAAGGAACAGGTTAACAAGAAAACCTTATGTGATTTTTTTATAATGTGTTTATTCTTTATCTTATCCTAGTGACTAAAATCTTCTCCATGGCTGAACCCCAAATAATAATCCTTTACGTGCTAAGTGGTATCTAGAGAGTGGGAGAGGTTTAATAAATACCCTAATCCTAAAGTGTACCCTAAACCTAACCCATACCCTAACCCTAACGTGTACCCTAACCCTCACCAAAACCCTAACCCGAACAAGTATGCTAATCCTAACCCGTACCCTAAACCAATCCCTAACCCTAAAACTAACCCTAACCCTAACCCTAACCCTAACCCATAACCTACGCCGTACCCTCACCCGTACCCTAACCCGTGCCCTAAGCCGTACCCTAACCCTAACCCTAACCCTAACCCATACGCTACGCCGTACCCTCACCCGTACCCTAACCCGTATCCTAAGCCGTACCCTAACCCTAACCCTAACCCTAACCGCTAACCTACGCCGTACCCTATCCCATAACCTAAGCGGTACCCTAACCCTAACACTAACCCTAACCCTAAACCTAACCCCTACCCTACGCCGTACCCTCACCCGTACCCTATCCCATACCCTAAGCCGTACCCTAACCCTAACCCTAACCCTAACCCTAACCCTAACCCATACCGTACGCCATACCCTAACACGTCGACCCGTAACCCGTATCCTAAGCCATACCCTAACCCTAACCAATACCCTACGCAGTATCCTCACCCATACCCTCACCCGTACCCTAAGACGTACCCTAACCCTAACCCTAACCCTAACCCTAACCCTAACCCCTACCCTATACCATACCCTCACCTGTACCCTATCCCATAACCTAAGCCGTACCATAACCCTAACACTAACCCTAACCCTAAACCATAACCTATGCCATACCCTCACCCGTACCCTAACCCGTATCCTAAGCCGTACCCTAACCCTAACCCTAACCCTAACCCTAACCCATAACCTACGCCGTACCCTCACCCGTACCCTAACACGTACCCTAAGACGTACCGTAACCCTAAACCTAACACTAACCCTAACCCTAACCCACACTCTACGCCGTACCCTAACCCGTACCCTAACACGTATCCTAAGCCGTACCCTAACCCTAACCAATACCCTACGCAGTACCCTCACCCATACCCTCACCCGTACCCTAAGCCATACCCTAACCCTAACACTATCCCTAACCCTAACCCTAACCCTAAACTACCCTTGATTGCTTTTGCCTTTATTAGATTTCCTAAGCACTAGTGTTTTAAGGAACAGGTTAAAAAGAAAATCCTAATGTGATTTTTTTATAATGTGTTTATTCTTTATCTTATCCTAGTGACAAAAATCTTCTCCATGGCTGGATCCCTAATAATATTCCTTTACGTGCTAAGTGGTATCTAGAGAGTGGGATAGGTTTAATAAATACCCTAATCCTAACGTGTACCCTAACCCTAACCCATACCCTAACCCTAACGCGTACCCTAACCCTAACCCAAAATCTAACCCTAACACGTACGCTAATCCTAACCCGTACCCTAAACCAATCCCTAACCCTAAAACTAACCCTAACCCTAACCCTAACCCTAAACCTTACCCTACGCCGTACCCTCACCCGTACCCTAACCCGTACCCTAAGACGTACCCTAACCCTAACCCTAACCCATACGCTACGCCGTACCCTCACCCGTACCCTAACCCGTATCCTAAGCCGTACCCTAACCCTAAACCTAACCCTAACCTCTACCCTACGCCGTACCCTCACCCGTACCCTAACCCGTACCCAAAGCCTTACCCTAACCCTAACCCTAACCCTCACCCATACCCAACGCCGTAACCTAACCCATATCCTCACCCGTATCCTAAGCCGTACCCTAACCCTAACCAATAACCTACGCAGTACCCTCACCAGTACCCTCACCCGTATCCTAAGCCCTACCCTAACCCTAACCCTAACCCTAACCCTAAACTACCCTTTACTGCTTTTGCCTCCATTAGATTTCCTAAACACTAGTGTTTTAAGGAACAGGTTAAAAAGAAAACCTTATGTGATTTTTTTATAATGTGTTTATTCTTTATCTTATCCTAGTGACTAAAATCTTCTCCATGGCTGAACCCCAAATAATAATACTTTACGTGCTAAGTGGTATCTAGAGAGTGGGATAGGTTTAATAAATACCCTAATCCTAAAGTGTACCCTAAACCTAACCCATACCCTAACCCTAACGTGTACCCTAACCCTAACCAAAACCCTAACCCGAACAAGTATGCTAATCCTAACCCGTACCCTAAACCAATCGCTAACCCTAAAACTAACCCTAACCCTAACCCTAACCCTAACCGCTACCCGACGCTGTACCCTATCCCATACCCTAAGCGGTACCCTAAACCTAACACTAACCCTAAACCTAACCCTAACCCCTACCCTACGCCGTACCCTCACCTGTAACCTATCCCATACCGTAAGCCGTACCCTAACCCTAACACTAACCCTAACCCTAAACCTAAACCCTACCCTACGCCGTACCCTCACCCGTACCCTATCCCATACCCTAAGCCGTACCCTAACCCTAACCCTAAACTTAACCCTAAACCATACCCTACGCCGTAACCTAACCCGTACCCTAACCCGTATTCTAAGCCGTACCCTAACCATAACCAATAGCCTACAGAGTACCCTCACCCGTACCCTCACCCGTACCCTAAGCCATATCCTAACCCTAACCCTAACCCTAACCTATACACTACGCCATACCCTCACCCGTACCCTAACCCGTACCCTAAGCCGTACCCTAACCCTAACCCTAACCCTAAACCATACGCTACGCCGTACCCTCACCCGTACCCTAACCCGTATCCTAAGCCGTACCCTAACCCTAACCCTAACCCTAAACTATACCGTACGCCGTAACCTCACCCGTACCCTAACCCGTGCCCTAAGCCGTACCCTAACCCTAACCCTAACCCTAACCCTAAACCTAACCCTAACCCATACCGTACGCCATACCCTAACACGTACCATAACCCTTATCCTAAGCCGTACCCTAACCCTAACCAATACCCTACGCAGTATCCTCACCCAAACCCTCACCCGTACCCTAAGCCGTACCCTAACCCTAACCCTAACCCTAACCCTAACCCTAACCCTAACCCTAACCCTAACCCTAACCCCTACCCTATGCCGTACCCTCACCCGTACCCTATCCCATACGCTAAGCCGTACCCTAACCCTAACACTAACACTAACCCTAACCCTAACCCTAACCTATACACTACGCCGTACCCTCACCCGTACCCTAACCCGTACCCTAAGCCGTACCCTAACTCTAACCCTAACCCTAACCCTTACCCATACCCTGCGCCGTACCCTAACCCATACAATAAACTGTATCCTAAGCCATAACCTAACCCTAACCAATGACCTACACAGTACCCTCACCCGTACCCTAAGCCATACCCTAACCGTAACCCTAACACTAACCCTAACCCTAAACCCTACCCTATGCCGTACCCTCACCTGTACCCTATCCCATAACCTAACCCTAACCATATCCCTAACACTAAACCTAACCCTAACCCATAACCTACGCCGTGCCCTCACCCGTACCCTAACCCGTATCCTAAGACGTACCGTAACCCTAACCAATACCCTACGCAGTATCCTCACCCATACCCTCACCCGTACCCTAAGCCGTACCCTAACCCTAACCCTAACCCTAACCCTAACCCTAACCCCTACCCTATGCCATACCCTCACCTGTACCCTATCCCATAACCTAAGCCGTACCATAACCCTAACACTAACCCTAACCCTAACCCATAACCTACGCCGTACCCTCACCCGTACCCTAACCCGTATCCTAAGCCGTACCCTAACCCTAACCCTAACCCTAACCCTAACCCATAACCTACGCCGTACCCTCACCCGTACCCTAACACGTACCCTAAGATGTACCGTAACCCTAACCCTAACACTAACCCTAACCCTAACCCACACTCTATGCCGTACCCTAACCCGTACCCTAACACGTATCCTAAGCCGTACCCTAACCCTAACCAATACCCTACGCAGTACCCTCACCCGTACCCTAAGCCATACCCTAACCCTAACCCTAACACTAACCCTAACCCTAAACCCTACCCTATGCCGTACCCTCACCCATACCCTATCCCATACCCTAAGCCGTACCCTAACCCTAACCCTAACCCTAACCCTAACCCTAAACTACCCTTGACTGCTTTTGCCTCCATTAGATTTCCTAAGCACTAGTGTTTTAAGGAACAGGTTAAAAAGAAAATCCTAATGTGATTTTTTTATAATGTGTTTATTCATTATCTTATCCTAGTGACGAAAATCTTCTCCATGGCTGGACCCTAAATAATATTCCTTTACGTGCTAAGTGGTATCTAGAGAGTGGGATAGGTTTAATAAATACCCTAATCGTAACGTGTACCCTAACCCTAACCCATACCCTAACCCTTATGCTTACCCTAACCCTAACCCAAACCCTAACCCTAACACGTACGCTAATCCTAACCCGTACCCTAAACCAATCCCTAACCCTAAAACTAACCCTAACCCTAACCCTAACCCATACGCTACGCCGTACCCTCACCCATACCCTAACCCGTATCCTAAGCCGTACCCTAACCCTAAACCTAACCCTAACCTCTACCCTACGCCGTACCCTCACCCGTACCCTAACCCGTACCCAAAGCCTTACCCTAACCCTAACCCTAACCCTCACCCATACCCAACGCCGTAACCTAACCCATATCCTAACCCGTATCCTGAGCCGTACCCTAACCCTAACCAATAACCTACGCAGTACCCTCACCAGTACCCTCACCCGTATCCTAAGCCCTACGCTAACCCTAACCCTAACCCTAACCCTAAACTACCCTTTACTGCTTTTGCCTCCATTAGATTTCCTAAACACTAGTGTTTTAAGGAACAGGTTAAAAAGAAAACCTTATGTGATTTTTTTATAATGTGTTTATTCTTTATCTTATCCTAGTGACTAAAATCTTCTCCATGGCTGAACCCCAAATAATAATCCTTTACGTGCTAAGTGGTATCTAGAGAGTGGGATAGGTTTAATAAATACCCTAATCCTAAAGTGTACCCTAAACCTAAACCATACCCTAACCCTAACGCGTACCCTAACCCTAACCAAAACCCTAACCAGAACACGTATGCTAATCCTAACCCGTACCCTAAACCAATCCCTAACCATAAAACTAACCCTAACCCTAACCCTAACCCTAACCCATAACCTACACCGTACCCTCACCCGTACCCTAACCCGTACCCTAAGCTGTACCCTAACCCTAACACTAACCCTAAACCATACGCTACGCCGTACCCTCACCCGTACCCTAAACCATATCCTAAGCCGTACCCTAACCCTAACCCTAACCCTAAACTATACCCTACGCCGTAACCTCATCCGTACCCTAACCCGTACCCTACGCCGTACCCTAACCCTAACCCTAACCCTAACCCTAACACTAACCCTAACCCATACCGTACGCCATACCCTAACACGTACCCTAACCCGTATCCTAAGACGTACCCTAACCCTAACCAATACCCTACGCAGTATCCTCACCCATACCCTCACCCGTACCCTAAGCCGTACCCTAACCCTAACCCTAACCCTAACCCTAACCCTAACCCCTACCCTATGCCATACCCTCACCTGTACCCTATCCCATAACCTAAGCCGTACCATAACCCTAACACTAACCCTAACCCTAACCCATAACCTACGCCGTACCCTCATCCGTACCCTAACCCGTATCCTAAGCCGTACCCTAACCCTAACCCTAACACTAACCCTAACCCATAACCTACGCCGTACCCTCACCCGTACCCTAACACGTACCCTAAGACGTACCGTAACCCTAACCCTAACACTAACCCTAACCCTAACCCACACTCTACGCCGTACCCTAACCCGTACCCTAACACGTATTCTAAGCCGTACCCTAACCCTAACCAATACCCTACGCAGTACCCTCACCCGTACCCTCACCCGTACCCTAAGCCATACCCTAACCGTAACCCTAACACTAACCCTAACCCCTACCCTACGCCGTACCCTCACCCGTACCCTATCCCATACCCTAAGCCGTACCCTAACCCTAACACTAACCCTAACCCTAACCCTAACCCTAAACTACCCTTGATTGCTTTTGCCTCTATTAGATTTCCTAAGCACTAGTGTTTTAAGGAACAGGTTAAAAAGAAAATCCTAATGTGATTTTTTTATAATGTGTTTATTCTTTATCTTATCCTAGTGACTAAAATCTTCTCCATGGCTGGATCCCTAATAATATTCCTTTACGTGCTAAGTGGTATCTAGAGAGTGGGATAGGTTTAATAAATACCCTAATCCTAACGTGTACCCTAACCCTAACCCATACCCTAACCCTAACGCGTACCCTAACCCTAACCCAAAACCTAACCCTAACACGTACGCTAATCCTAACCTGTACCCTAAACCAATCCCTAACCCTAAAACTAACCCTAACCCTTACCCTACGCCGTACCCGCACCCGTACCCTAACCCGTACCCTAAGACGTACCCTAACCCTAACCCTAACCCATACGCTACGCCGTACCCTCACCCGTACCCTAAGCCGTACCCTAACTCTAACCCTAACCCTAACCCTAACCCTTACCCATACCCTGCGCCGTACACTAACCCATACAATAACCTGTATCCTATGCCTTAACCTAACCCTAACCAATGACCTACACAGTACCCTCACCCGTACCCTAAGCCATACCCTAACCCTAAACCTAACACTAACGCTAACCCTAAACCCTACCCTATGCCGTACCCTCACCCATACCCTATCCCATACCCTAAGCCGTACCATATCCCTAACACTAACCCTAACCCTAACCCATAACCTATGCCGTGCCCTCACCCGTACCCTAACCCGTATCCTAAGACGTACCGTAACCCTAACGAATACCCTATGCAGTATCCTCACCCATACCCTCACCCGTACCCTAAGCCGTACCCTAACCCTAACCCTAACCCTAACCCTAACCCTAACCCCTACCCTATGCCATACCCTCACCTGTACCCTATCCCATAACCTAAGCCGTACCATAACCCTAACACTAACCCTAACCCTAACCCATAACCTATGCCGTACCCTCACCCGTACCCTAACCCGTATCCTAAGCCGTACCCTAACCCTAAACCTAACCCTAACCCTAACCCATAACCTACGCCGTACCCTCACCCGTACCCTAACACGTACCCTAAGACGTACCGTAACCCTAACCCTAACACTAACCCTAACCCTAACCCACACTCTACGCCGTACCCTAACCCGTACCCTAACACGTATCCTAAGCCGTACCCTAACCCTAACCAATACCCTACGCAGTACCCTCACCCGTACCCTCACCCGTAACCTAAGCCGTACCCTAACCCCAACCCTAACCCTAACTCTAACCCTTACCCCTACCCTACGCCGTACCCTCACCCGTACCCTATCCCATACGCTAAGCCGTACCCTAACCCTAACACTAACACTAACCCTAACCCTAACCCTAACCCTAAACTACCCTTGATTGCTTTTGCCTCTATTAGATTTCCTAAGCACTAGTGTTTTAAGGAACAGGTTAAAAAGAAAATCCTAATGTGATTTTTTTATAATGTGTTTATTCTTTATCTTATCCTAGTGACTAAAATCTTCTCCATGGCTGGATCCCTAATAATATTCCTTTACGTGCTAAGTGGTATCTAGAGAGTGGGATAGGTTTAATAAATACCCTAATCCTAACGTGTACCCTAACCCTAACCCATACCCTAACCCTAACGCGTACCCTAACCCTAACCCAAACCCTAACCCTAACACGTACGCTAATCCTAACCCGTACCCTAAAACAATCCCTAACCCTAAAACTAACCCTAACCCTAACCCTAACCCTAACCCTTACCCTACGCCATACCCTCACCCGTAACCTAACCCGTACCCTAAGCCGTACCCTAACCCTAACCCTAACCTATACATTACGCCGTATCCTCACCCGTACCCTAACCCGTACCCTACACCGTACCCTCTCCTGTACCTTAACACGTACCCTAACCCTAACCCTAACCCTAACCATAACCCTAAACTACCCTTGACTGCTTCTGCCTCCAATAGATTTCCTAAGCACTATTGTTTTAAGGAACAGGTTAAAAAGAAAATCCTAATGTGATTTCTTTATAATGTGCGTGTTCTTTATCTTATCTTAGTGTCTAAAATCTTCTCCATGGCTGGACCCCAAATAATATTCCTTTACGTGCTCAGAGGTATGTAGAGAGTGGAATCGGTTTAATAAATAACCCAACCCTAATGCGTATCCTAACCCTAACCCATACCCTAACCCTAAAACGTACCGTAATCCGAACCCGTACCATAAACCTACCCTAACACTAAAAGTAACCCTAATCCTAACCCATACCCTACACCGTACCCTCACCTGTACCCTAACCCTAACCCTAAACCTAACCCTAACCCATACCCTACGCCGTACCCTCATTCATACCCTAACACGTACCCTAAGCCGTACCCTAACCCTAACCCTAACCCTACCCATAACCATAACCCTAAAGTACCCTTGACTGCTTCTGCCTCCAATAGATTTCCTCAGCACTAGTGTTTTAAGGAACAGGTTAAAAAGAGAATCCTAATGTGATTTCTTTATAATGTGTGTGTTCTTTATCTTATCCTAGTGTCTAAAATCTTCTCCATGGCTGCACCCCAAATAATATTCCTTTACGTGCTAAGTGGTATCTAGAGAGTGGGATAGGTTTAATAAATACCCTAACACTAACGCGTACCCTAACCTAACACATACCCTAACCTTCACACGTACCCTAATCCTAACCCGTTCCCTAAACCTAGCCCTAAGTCTAAAACTAACCCTAACCCTAACTCATACCCTACGCCGTACCCTAACCCGTACCCTAAGCTGTACCCTAACCCTAACCCTAACCCTTACCCTCAACTACCCTTGACTGCTTCTGCCTCCAATAAATTTTCTATGCACTAGTGTTTTACGGGACAAGTTAAAAAGAAAATACTAATGTGATTTCTTTGTAATGTGTGTGTTCTTTATCTTATCCTAGTGTCTAAAATCTTCTCCATGGCTGGACCCCAAATAATATTCCTTTACGTGCTAAGTGGTATCTAGAGAGTGGTATAGGTTTAATAAATACCCTAACCCTAACGCGTACCCTAACCCTAACCCATACCCTAATCCTAACCCGCACCGTAAACCTAACCCAAACCCTAAAACTAACCCTAATCCTAACCGTAACTGATACCTTAACCCGTACCCTAACCCATAATATAAGCCGTACCCTATCCCTAACCCGAACCCTAAACCCAACCCTAACCCTAACCCTAACCCTGACACTCTCCCTATTTAAATCCTTGACACTGTCTTTAAATAATGTCCTGATGCAGTTCCTACCTGAGATGCTGATGCTCTCACTAAGACCTTGAAGTCTCTATCTGAAAAGCTGACACTGTCTGTAACTAATTTCCTGACTTTTTCCTTAACTAACCTCCTAATTTTGTCCCTAAATAACGCCCTGAAACTGGTCCTAACTATGGCCCTGATGCTGACCCTATCTAAGGCCCTGACGATGTCCGTAATAGACTTAGATGTCCCTCACTGTTGTTCTGATCCTGTCCATTACTAATGCCCTGAATATGTGCCTACGTAAGTCTCTGACCCTGTCCTAAGGCCCTGACCCTGTTCCTAAGTAAGGGCCTTGACGCTGTCTCTACAGTATGCCCTGACACTGCCCCTAAATAACGGCCTGACACTGGTCCCAAGTATGGACCTGATCCTGTCCATAACTAAGGCCCTGAAGTTGTCCCTCATTAAGTCTCTGACACTGCCCTTAATAAGCCCCTGACAGTGTCCCTAGCTAATGGCCTAAGCTATAACTTACAAAGTCCCTAACACTATCCCCAAGATGCTGACACCCTGCCTAACTTAGGCTTTGATGTTGTCCCTTAGTGTTTAAGTGGTCACAAAATAACACCCTGATTCTATTACTAAGGCCCTGAATATATCCCTAAGAAAGTCTCTGAAGTGTCCCTAACTAACGGCCTAAACTGTCTCTTACTAAGGCCTTCAAGTTATCTCTGAGGGCCTGACAACACTGTCCCTAACAAAGGGCCTGTTGCTGGCCCTAACTAACGTCCTGATGCTGAACCTTACTGAGGCCCTGATGCTCTTCCTAACTAAGGCCTTGATGCCGATTCTACCTGAGGCCCTAAAACTGTCTGTGACTAATGGCCTGACTCTTTCCCTAACTAACACCCTAATTTTGTCCCTCATTAATGCCCTGACAATGGTCGACACTACAGCCCTGATGCTGGCCCAATCTAAGACCTTGACGATGTCCCTAATAGCCTTAGATGTCCCTCACTGTTGGCCTGACCCTGTCCCTAACCAAGGCCCTGACCCTCTTCCTAAAGCTGTGATGATGTCTCTACCTGAGGCACTGACACTGTCTATAACAATGGCCGACTCTTTCCCTAACACCCTGATGCTGCCCCTAATAGCCTCGTGTATCTCTCAGTAATGCCCTAATCCTGTCCATAACTAAGGCCCTGAATATGTCCTTAAGTAAGTCTCTGATGCTGTCCTTAACTAAGGCCCTGATACTCTCTATACCTAAGGCACTGACACTATCTATAATAATGGCCTGACTCTTTCCCTAACTAACACCCTGATGCTATCCCTAATTGAGGCCCTGAAGATGTCCCTAATACCTTTAGGTGTTCCTCAGTATCACCCTGATCCTGTCCATAACTAAGGCCCTGAATATGTCCCTAGGTACATCTCTGACGCTGTCCCTAACTAAGGCCCTGATGCTGTCTCTACCTCAGAACCTGACATTCTAATGTCCTGACTCTCCCTAACTAACATCCTGACGCTGCCCCTAAGTGAGGCCCTGACACTCTTCTTAACTAAGGACTTGCCGCTGTCCCTACCTAAAACCCTGACACTGCCTGTAACTAATGACCTGACTCTTTCCCTAATTAACACCCTAGTTTTGGCCCTAACTAAAGCCCTGACACTGGTTCTAATTATGGCCATGATGCTGGCTCTAAGGCCCTGAAGATATCCCTAAGTAACAGCCTGAATTGTGTCTAACTAAGGCTCTCACGTTATCTCTAACTTAGGCCCTGACGCTGTCCCTTATAGTCTAAGCTGTCATTAAATAATGCCCTGATCCTGTCCATAACTAAGGTTCTGAATATGTCCCTAAGTACATCTCTGATGATGTCCCTAACAGCCTGAACCGTCTCTTCAAGTTATCTCTGAGGATCTGACACTGGCCCTTACTAAGGCCTCACCCCGGGGTTGTCCCAGGCTGCTGGGCAGTTTTCTCTTGTCCTCATCTCTAGCCAGCTGCCTGCCATTGGCCACTCTAAGATTCTGCGATGCAGTGGTCCCACGTGGGATGTGCCTGTGTAGGCTCACCTGCGGGAGGAGAGTCATGGCCACTCCGCCCTCCAGGGGACTGCGGCTCAGGGTAGGAATCGCTCAGCCAGCGTCTGGACACAGGGTTCTGTGTCCTTGTTTGTTGTAAACCCCTTGGAGTTACCTCTAACATTTTTTAAATGGATCTCCCATCAGCATATTTATGATTTAAATTATTTACCACATTAAAATTCAGGAATGACATTATTAGAATGAGCAGGAAGACACAGGATGCCCCCCCCAATGATCTATTACTGGGAGGATTTAAAATTCTAATGAGAAAACACTCACTCTCCTCATCCTCTTGGGCGTCAGCACAAGGCGGGAATCAGCAGCATTCTTTATTTATCCCTCTGATTTTCCAGAACCTTTCCTTCAAGGAGAAATCTCTGGGCTCTGTGGGAACTGTGAGTGGTGACCATCTGGTAAATCTGAGACTGAAAAGAAAGAGGAAAAGAGATAGAGGAGGAGATGAGAATTGGTGATGGGGAGAAACAGGGGCATCCACGTTCAATCTCAGGCTGAGAGTCTGGGTTAATCTCCAACGAACCTAAGGACCACCAGGAGCTGGTCCCACTGGCCTTGTCACCTGGTATGGGGATTGGGGACAGCCAAACCACCATGGCCACTTTCAGAGAAATAAAGAAAGTGGGAGGGCACCCCTGGGAGCCAGGTTGAAAATGGTCATGCTGTGAAATAATAAGATGCCCTTTTCAGAAAAGTGAAGATGGTTCTCTTGGTTCTCAAAGACTTGCAAATACTGTGTCCTTCTGGAGGCATGCTGAAGGCTTCAGCCTTTGAGGGCAGTAATGGGAGTGCATCTGGGCTCAAAACCATCCAGCACTCACTCCTTGAGGGTGCAGAGGATGACCAGTGTCCACCCCTCGGGTGCTGTGGGGCCTGAGATCCCCTGATCACCGAGGACGGGAGGGGCCGCACAGACACTCCACTGGACCACCGGGGGCTTGGCTGGTGGGCTACAGTCCTTTATCAGATACATGGTTTGCAAACATCTTGTGCCATTTTGGATGGTGGATTATCTTATTCCTTGCTCCTTTTATGCACAACTGTTTTTCATTTTGAGGAAGTCCAATTCATCTATCTTATCTTTTGTTGCTTGTGCTTTTGGTAGCAGATCTAAGAAATCATGACCAAATCCAAGGTCATGAAGATTTACTCTCATGTTTTCTTCTACGAGTTTTATCATTTTGGTTCTTGCATCTAGGCCTTTGGTCCATTTTGCGTTGATTTTTGTATATGGCGTGAGGGGAGGTAAGGGTCCAAGTTTATTCTTCTGCATGTGGGTATCCAGTCGTTCCAGAACCTGTGCTAACTGTTTGGGAGAAAATACGTGCAAATGATGCGACCAACAAGGGCCTAATTCTAAAATATACAAACAGCTCATACAACTCAAAAAAGAAAAAAGAATCAAAAAATAGGCAGAAGGTCTAAATAGACATTTCTGCAAAGACATACAGATGGCCAATAGGCACATGAAAATATGCTCCACATCACTAATTATTAGAGAACGCAAATCAAAACTACAGTGAGTTATCACTTCATAGTGGTCAGAATGGCCATCATTAAAATGTCTAGAAATAAATGCTGGAGGGGGTGTGGAGAAAAGGGAACCCTCCTACACTACTGGTGGGAATGTAAATTGATGCAGCCACTATGGAAAACAGTACGGAGGTTCCTCAAAAACTAAAAATAGAATTACCATATGAACCAGCAATCCCACTCCTGGGCACATATCCAGACAAAACTATAATTTGAAAAGATACATGCACCCCAGCATTCACAGCAGCACTATTCACAATAGCCAAGACATGGAAGCAACCTGAATGTCCCTCAACAGATGAATGGATATAGAAGATATGATACATATATACAATGGAATATTACTCAGCCATAAAACAGAATGAAATAATGCCATCTGCAGCTACATGGATGGACCTAGAGATTATCATACAAAGTGAAGTAAGTCAGACAGAGAACGACAAATACCATATGATATCACTTATATGTGGATTATAAAATGAGACCCAAATGAACCTATCTACAGAACAAAAACAGACTCTCAAATATAGAAAACAGACTTGTGGTTGTCAAGGGGAAGACAGGCGAGAGAGATGGATTGGGAGTTTGGGATTAGTAGATGCAAATTATTATATATAGGATGGATAAACAAGGTCTTACTGTACAGCACAGGGAACTATATTCAATACCCTGTAATAAACCATAATGGAAAAGAATACGAAAAATATGTATATATGTATGTATGTATATATGAATCACTTTGCTGTACAGTAGAAATTAACACAACGTTGTAGGTCAACTATACTTCAGTATCAATTAGTTTGAAGGCACTTTTATAAATTAGGCCTTATTTCTCTTGTCCTTTCATCCTGGGACAAATGTATAACAGAAACTAACCTGGATTACTCCGGGATGAACTCATATCACACAGAACTTTAATTGTTGAACAAACCATGAATACCAGTTACACCATGGGATGTCCTGATCCAATATGAAGTTTGTATACCTTGTATCAAGCCTGCAGATTCCACTAAATTTGGAAATTCAAACTGAAATGAAGCCACCTATCCCATGACTTCTCCACAACTAGTTATACAACATCAATTGGAAACCATATACAATCAAATGAATGCAGACAGACACAACTATAGCCTTCCTTTTTTTTCCTTTTAGATAAAGAGGGTATTTAAGGTGATGTCTTGGGCCGTTTCAGGGTGTTACTCAATTTCCTGGGTATCTGCCATGCACACAGGAAGTACACGTTAGTTAAATTGTTTGTGCAACTATATGAAGGTAGTTAATACCACAAAACTGTATACGTAAAGTGAATTAAACGCTAAAGTCATGTTTTGTATTTTTAATGACAAAGAAAAAAAAGTGTAGCGCTGATATTTGTTACAGAAATGAACATTAAAAACATTCTTAGTGAAAAAGCCATACAGAAAAGGCCACCTAGATCCCATATTCATCTTGTCTGCTTCAAATCCATCAAGGTTGTCCAAATGAGGGGGAAACTCAGTAATGGTTCCAGAAAAAGAAAACTGGATCAGGATGGAAAAAGACATTTTCATACAGTTGGGACAGCAGGTGAAAGTTGAAGTGGGGCTGAGTATTAAATTATAATGTAGACACCAGGATTTCCTCATTTAGGGGTTATGTGCTGGTTCCTTGGGCAAAACACACTGAGCATTTTGTGTGAAGTGGCAAATGTGAGTACTTTTTGCCATTATTGCAACTTTTCTGTACATTTTAAATTACTGGAAAGTAAATTACTTTTCTAGACAACCATGTCAGTATCATGCCAGAAAATCAGATAAGACAGACATCAAATTTTGTTATAGGGGCCAAGACTCACCCAGACCAAGTTCAACCAAAGTTGTGATACTTATTTCCCTTGTAGGAGTCCGCATGGTATTAAGAGGCACTGTGGGAAGAGGATATTAGTAGCTACCATGTCTTGGGTCCTGTGGATTACCTGGGGTGCAGTAGAAACTGAGATTTTAGTATTGCAATTTTTCACATTACTTCAAAAAATATGTTAAAAAATAAATTCAGTAAAGTTGCAAAATATGGAATCAATATACACAAATCAGTTTTGTTTCTATACACTAATAATGAACCACCAGCAAGAAAAATTAAGAAAACAATCCCATTTACAATTCCATCAAAAAGAACAAACTATTTAGCAATAAATTTAACCAAGGACATGAAAGACGTATACTCAGAAAACTATAAAGCATTGATAAAGAAACTGAAGACACAATAGAAAACAATATTCCATGCTCATGCATCAGAAAAATTACTATTATTAAAATGTTTATTCTACCCAAAGCCATCAACAAACAGTGCCAGGAAAACTAGACACCAGACTCCAAAGAACGACACTGGTCACCATCTACACTGCACGTAAAACTAACTAAAAGCGCACAGTATTCCACATTAAACCCTTTCTCTCCTGAGGCCCCTGAAGATGCACCCCACCCACCCAGCAGTCAGCTGCACAGGAAGATTCTCCACACTTGCTCATTTTTTCCTCTTGTGGAGTCTCCTCACCAGTGGTTCCTGAGAAAACCCAGCTGCTGTCAGTGTGGACAATGCCTCATGGTCCAGAAACCTAAGCCCTGACAGGAGACAAAGCTCCTGTCTGCTTGTCACAGAGCAAAGTCTGTGGGCAGGGTGCACCTGTGCCCCCAGGGTCAGACAGGTGGGTTCGGCGCCCCCTGTGGGACGTCAGAGAAGTGCCGGGAGCGCCGCACTCACAAACCCAGGGGCCTCATCCGGAAGGCAGTTCTGCTGTATATACTAAAGTTTGGAAATCCAAACTGAAATGGAGCCAAGTATCTCACTGTATCTTCTCAAAAGATGGTTAAGGAGCAATTCATTACAAACCATATGTAATGAAATGAATGTAAACACAAACTTTACAACTTAAACCAAAATTCACTCAAAATTGCCCATAGACAAATTTAAATTACCAAACTATAAAAATCCTAGAAAAAAAAAAGATAATCTACATGATTTTGGATCTGGTGACCTTATTCAGAAAACCGGAAGACAAACCACAAACTGCAAGAAACTATTTCCAAAACACATATCTGATAAAGGATTTGTACTCAAATTATGCCAACAACGCCATTAAAATTTGGTAAAGATTGAAACACACACCTGGCCCAAGAAGATAAACAGGCAGTAAATAAGCATACAAGAATATACTCAAGACGCTGGTGGAATGCATGCACAACCAACTTCGGAAGACAGTTTGGCAGTTTTTTCCAAATCTAAAAAGTCTCACCTTAGGATCCAAGAAGTGTACCTCTTGTATTTAGACAACTGCTTTGAAAAACTGTGTTCAAACCAAAACTAGCATCAAGTAATGCACAGCAGCTCTATTCATAATGGCTAAAAACTTAAAGATATCAATATGTCCTTCTGTAGATGAATTCATAAGCAAATTAGGGCACATACATGTCAAGGGGAGAAGAATACACCACCCCAAAATATGCCCATTTGACAAAAGGATTATTTTGCACTGATTAAGAAACAGCAGACTCAAGAGAATCTTTCAAAACCAAGTAGAAAATGCCCTATTAGGAGGTAAATTTATATTTATGAAGGATATCTCCATTTGTAAGGGTATGTCCCTCTCTGGACCAGGAATTGAATGATGACTAAGTATCAAGAAAAGCTTGTTGGGACTTCCCTGCTGGTCCAGTGGTTAACACTCCATGCTCCCAATGCAGGGGACCAGGGTTCAAGCCCTGGTCAGGGAACTAGATCCCGCAAGCTGCAATTAAGAGCCCACATGCCGCAACTAAAGATTCCACAGGCCGCAACTGAGACCCAGCGCAGCCAAATAAATAAATGTTTTTTTTTAAAAAAAAAAACCTTGTCAACGAAATAGGCCTGGATGTAAATCTGTGTAACAACCATACCCTTCTTTACTCTGCTTTGCCTAATAACCAACCTTAAATGGCTTCCTCCATTCCCTAATATCTTTCTTTTGTTCTCAGTGGAAGATAGCATTTAAGGTAACGGCTTGGGCCATTTCAGGGAGTGACTCAGTTTTCCTGGGTATCTTTCAAGTATACAGGAGGTATGCATGGTATATATTAAACTTCTGATTGTTTTCTCTAGTTTATCTCTTTTTCATTACAAGGGAGATCTCAATAAAGAACATAGAAGGGTAGAGGGAAAATTATTTTTCCTCTAATATACATGCAATGCAATAGTATTCAGAGATATAAAGGAATGGACCATCAACCCGTGCAAAAAAAAAAAAGATACATCTAACACTTACATTGCTAAGTGAAAGAATCCAGTTTGAAGTGCTACACACTGTATGGCCTCATTTATATGACATTCTAGAAAAGGCAAAACTGACATGGTAAACAGCGTATGGAATATGTGGTTGAAATAGTCCACATGATACTTTAGTGGTGAATACCTGTCACTATGCATTTGTCTACACCCACAGATTTTTACAACCCAACAAGTAAATTACCATCTATTCAAACTTAGCTACTTAGGATATGGGAGTGTCAAAGACTGGAATACAGAATGTAACAAAGAATCTAACTGATTCAGAAATGTATGAAAAAACTCACTGTTGGTAGTGGGACAAATGGGCTGACCTAAGTTAACTTTGGAAATATACAGAACCTGTAGGCCAAAGACAAAATGTACCATACATACACAGTGGACTCTATGTTCTTTCCATGAGGGGTAGTAGCTAATAATACTGAAACTACTATATCAGTAATTGAATGGAACAAGCACTGAATTTAATAAATGACAAATGGTGGAAGCCAGGTTTCCTACCACTGGAGTGGGATGTTACAGTCAAACAAAGGGAGAAGGTTACAATATCCATGTCATAACAGATCCGGTTGGAGATAGCAGTATAAACTATCTTTAGCCTACACATAGTTCCACATGGAAATCTTTATAATTATGTGTATATGCATAGGCTGGGATACATGCATATATTTCCACGCACTGTCAGCTGAGCATATTTAGCTCCCACATGTAAGTTTTTAATACCATTCTCTAATAAACGGAACAAGGGCTCTTTGAAGAAAGGGCTGATGCTAGGACTGAGACAGTAAATATATGAAGCAGGATAATCTTAAAATATCAGAAAGTAAAGAAGTACCAAAAATTTTAAAAACCCACAAAAGAAAAATTATGTAAAATGAAAACAGGAGCAAATGCAAAAATCTCTCAACAGCCAAAGCAAGAATTAACTAAGCAGTCTAATAATGTAGTGCTGGATTATAACCAAAAGTTTATAATAATTATTCACGTGTCCAAACTGGTAAAAATAAATTACATAGTTTTTGATGAATGGTGTTAAATAGAAATCTCCTATGCAGAAAGCTTCTAAACAATTTATATAGCCACTCAGCTGTCCATCAAGGGTGTGAAGCTAACTCCTCTCTCCTCAAGTGTGGGTTCTGCATTATGACTTCCTCCTAAATAAGACACACAGGATGGACATGGGAAAATATTAACTTCACTGTGGGAACACTTGACAAACACTACCTCAGCTAGGTGACCAAAGTTGAGAATATAAGTGAGAAGTTCCCTTGAGAGCCTGTCCTCTTGATATACAGTGAAGAGGAAGCACTTCACCTCTGTGATCTGCTTTTTCAAAGCCAAGTCTAACCACGACAAAAACACCAAGCAAATCCCAGTGCCTGGCAGTCTATAAAATACCTGACCAGTCCTCCTCCACACTGTCAAGGTCATGGAAACAAGGAGAGTCTGAGCAACTGTCAAAGCCCAGAAGAGACTAAACAGACATGATGACCCCATGGCCTTTGAGATCCTGGAACAAGGAAAGGTATAACAAAGGGAACATGAATAGGGACTTCGGTTAATAATAGAGTATCAATATTTGTTCATTATTTGTCATGATTCTGTAGAAAATTAGACAGGAAAAATTAAACGTCAAATAAGAGAAACCTACTGTAACAAACTGGAAATCCAGAAGAAACAGGTGATTTCTTTGTAAAAACTCATTACCAAAATGAACACTAAATTAAGGAAAATACAAAAAGACCAATTAATTACTGAGGAATCTCTTCCCCATACTGGTTATCCTATCACTGTTCCAGGGTTTCCCTCTCCCGGGACAGGGAAGGAACAGGGACAGAGCTGTTTGGCAGCTCCACTAATATCTGGTCCCACCCAGAATCTTCATCTCCCCCAGCCATGCCTACCCAGTGAGGACACCTGAGGAAGGATCAGGGATTATTGATTCAGATATATCAACTACAAATTTTTCTTTTCCCAGCGACTGGACACACTTACTGAAGTAAAATAAATTAGTATTTACTTACTGTCCTCCCAAGACTGCAAGAAGTTCTTTCACTTACTGACAAGTCAGGATCGTTGGTGGTGGTAAACTCAAGTCTCTTTCCTTGGGCATCAGGTCCTCACATCTCAGAGGCTGGCCCAAAACAGCCCATGTGCCCTCAGAAGACACACAGACCTCATTCCTGCCCCTAAGAGGTGGGAGCCCTTGAGTTATGCCATCTCCCTGGCCATATTAATTGCCCATCCCTGAAAAACAATACTGCTCATTTTCTAGTATCTTCTCTCTCATTTACTAAGTGAAGAAACCAAATGCTAGGGTGGTAAGGAAACTCTTGTGCAATGAAGTAATGGGAGGCTCAAGAATTATTCCATGCCATGGAACCCATAATTGGCAGGCTTTCCAGAGGCCACATGGATGCATATGGCTCTCCAAGACAATGCAGCCTCAGTGTGAACCTCCCATTGGGAGGTCCAGGTGCTCCCATATCTTTGATTCTTAATGAATATGAATGTCAAAAGTTTCTAACGACTGAAAAGACAAAGGATTGCAGGGCCATGGTCTCCTGTATGGTTGTTGTGTCAGGGACACACTCCAATGTTTAGAGGATTATTACTTCTCTTGGCAGCCTATGAGGCTGTGAGGGGGAGGACTTTTTCTCAACCACATGGATGTTGGTAGTTGAAACTTCTCAAAGGAATGTCTACACTGCCCAGGTAGCTGTTGAATTGCCCGTAACTATACATGAGGGCCTGACAATGCCCAGGCTGGACTGAGCTAGAGGACCACAGATGCCTGCCTGGATAGTCAGAGGTCAAGGGCTGTCCTGCCTGAGGCTTGATCATCTACTCATGCCCACTCAGATGGGACAAAGGATGCCTCCAGTGCCAAGAGGGCCCCACCAGCCCTTAAGAAGGCAGCAGCTGGGGGCTGGCAGGTCACTGCACCCAGTCCTGTATAAATCCACACATGTCCACTGAGTGCCCTCCTGTCTGGGCTGTGCTGGAATCTGAGGCTGCCCAGGCAGGGTAGGGCCAGCATCACCCTTCCCAGGTAGGAGGGCAGAAGGAAACCATGCATGACTTCTGACACCCTCTCCAATCCTTGACAGAGGTTGAGTTGGATAAGAAACAGTCCGAGACAAGAACAGACATTTCATTCTTCTTTCAGAGCCCAGGACTGAGGGAAGGGGGGCCAGAAAAACAGTTATTGACCTCAGCTCCCTGACTCTTGTTTGACCCTGGGCAAGTCCTATCCATTCTGGAGGCTTGAGAGAGAAAGAGAGGGGAGGGCAATGAGGGCCAATTGTGCTTAAACCTAACTCTAACCTTTACCCTAAGAACCCTAACCTCTAACCTTAACCCCCTAACAACCCTAGCCCCAGACCCCTAGACCCTCGCCCCTGACCCCTAAACTCTAATCCCCGGCCCTGACCCTTTAACCACAACCCTCTACCATGACTCTCCAACAATGACCCATAACCCTAAACCGTGACCCCTGAACCCTCACACTGACTCAATCCCAGGCCTAAAGCCCGGCCTAGTGGGTACCAAGGGATGACTGTATGAACTCTCAAAGAAACCAAGGAACTAAATCTTCCTGACCATGAATTTAGCAATGGTTTCTTAGATTTGACAGTAAAGCATAAGAAATGAAAGAAAAAAATAGATAACTTGGATTTCCTCAAGATTACAAACCTTTGTGCAACAAAAGAGGCTCTCCAGAAAGTAAAAAGACAGCCCACAGAATGGAAGATAATATTGGCACATTATATATCTGATAAGACTCTTTACCAAGAATATACCCAGGACTTTTACAACTCATCAACAAAAAGACAAACAATAAAATTTTTGAAACAGACAAATGACTTGCATGGACTGCTCTCCAGGCAAGACATACAAATGGTCAACAAGGACATGAAAAGATGTCAAACATCAGTAGTCATGATGAAAATGCAAATTAAAGCCACAGTGTGATGCCCCTTCACACACACTAGAATAAAAATAAATTTTTAAATAAATTTTTAAATAAATTTTTAAATATATAAATAAAAATAACAAATGTTGGCAACAATGTAGAGAAATTAGAACCCTTAAAAGTTACTTGTGGAGATGTACAATGGTGTAGTCTATGTGTACAAAACTTTAGCATTTACTCAAAAATATAATTACCATGTGGTTCAACAACTCCACTCCTAGATATATACCCAAAATATGGAAAACAGGTGTTCAAACAAAAACTTGTTCACCAATTATTCATAGCAGCACTGTTCACAATAGCCCAAGGTAGAAAAGATTTAAATGTCCATCAGCAGGTAAACAGATAAGCAAAATAAGGTAGATCCATAAGCTGCATTATTCTGTCATATAAAAGAATAAAGTAAAATTATACAGCCACTGTGGAATACTGTATGGTGGCTCCTCAAAAACATGGAAAATGTATGATCCCTTGATTCTGCTCCAGGGTGTACACCCAAAATATTAGAAAGCAAGGACTGGAACAGATATCTGTACCCCATATTCATAGCAACATTATTCACAATTTCCAGCCAAAAGGTGGAAGCAACACAACACATCCTTCAACAGATGAATGGATAAGTACAGTGTAGTATATACACAATGGAATATGATTCAACCTTTAAAACTAAGGTAATTCTCACACATGCTACAATGTGGATGAACCTTGAAGTCATTATGCTAAGTGAAACAAGCCAGACACAAAAAGGACAAACGTTCTATGATTCCACGAGTATGAGGTATCCAGATAAGTCAAATTCAAAGACAAAGTAGAATAAGGTTGCCAGGGGTTGAGGTGAGTTAGTGTTTAATGCCTACGGTTTCATATGGGGAAAATATCTGGAGATGGATGGTGAGGATATTTTTACAACAATGTGAATGTAGTTAATGCCATAGAACTGTATACTTAAAAATGGTTTAAATGGGGCTTCCCTCACGGCACAGTGGTTAAGAATCTGCCTGCCAATGCAGGGGACATGGGTTCAAGCGCTGGTCCTGGAAGATCCCGCATGCCGTGGAGCAGCTAAGCCCGTGTGCCACAACTACTGAGCCTGCGTTCTAGAGCCTGCGAGCCACAACTACTGAAGCCCGTGTGCCTAGAGCCCGTGCTCCACAACAAGAGAAGCCACCGCAACGAGAAGCCTGCACACAGCAATGAAGAGTAGCCCCCGCTCGCCGCAACTAGAGAAAGCCTGCACACAGCAACAAAGACACGACACAGCCAAAAAATAAAAAATAAAATAAAATTTTTAAAAAAGCTTTAAAAAAGTGGTTTAAATGGTAAATGTTATGTATTTTTAATCACGATGGAAAAAATGAATGAAATAATCATCAATGTTACAATGTGGATAAACACTGCAAACATCCTAAGTGAAAGAAGCCACACAGAAAAACCACCCAGATCATGCTCATCTTGTACACTCTAAGTCCAGCAAGGTTTTTAAAGTGAGGAAAAGCCCCAGTGATGGTTCCAAGAAAAGAAAACTGGATTCGAATGGAAAATATATTTCCACAAAGCTGGGGCAGCTGGTGAAAGTTGAAGCAGGTCTGGGGATAGGATTATAATGTGGAAACCATAATTATTCCTCATTTTGGGGTTATGTGCTGGTTCCCTGGGAGAGTGGCCCTCCCACTCTCACAGGGTAAAACAAACTGGAGTATTTTGTGAATGTGGAAAACTTGATACTGCTATTTGAAGTTTTTTATACACTTGAAATTTACTAGAAAATAAAGTACTTATCAAAACAACCATGCCATACCACGCCAGAAATACAGACATCAAACTTTGTTATAGAGGCCAAGCTCTACCCAGATCCAGCTCACCCACAGTGGTGATGCCAATCACCCTTGTAGGAGTCCACATACTACAAGAGGCACCATTGGAAGATTACATTGGGAGCCACTATGTCTTGGGTGCTGTGGATGACCTAGATGTAGTTGAAACAGTGGGATTTCTGAATTCTAGTTTTCCATATTCAACCACCAAAAAACTGTTACAACTAAAAGATGAATTCAGTAAAGCTGCAGGATACAAAAAAAAAAAGAAAAATCAATGCACAAAAATCATTTGTGATTCTATACACTGATAATGAACCATCAGAAAAGGAATTTTTTTAAAAAATCCCACTTACAATTGCATCCAAAAAGATAACTAGGAGTAAATTTAACCAAGGACGTGAAGGACCTGCACACTGAAAACTGGAAGACACTGATAAAGGAAACTGAACAGACAAAAATAAATGGAAAGATACCCCGTGCTCATGGGTAAAAAGAATATTTTGAAAATATGCATTCTAAGGTGGGACTTTCCTGGCCGTCCAGGGGTTGGGACTCTGTGCTCCCACTGCAGGGGGCGCAGGTTCGATCCCTGGTTGGGGAACTAAGATCCCGCATCATGCATGCCACATGGTGTGGCCCAAAATTTTTTTCTTAATTTTAAAATATATGCATTCTAGCCAAATTAATGTACACATTCAACACAATCCCTACCAAAAGTCCAACGACATTTTCCATAGAAACAGAGCAAACAATCTTAAGATGTGTGTGGAACCACAAAGGACCCAGAAGAGCCAAAGCCACCCTGAGGAAGGAGAACGGGCTGGAGGCATCTCGCTCCCTGACTTCACACTTCATTACGAAGCTACAGTCCCAAAAAAGTGTGGAATTGGCACAAAAACAGGCGCACAGACCAGAGGAACAGAGCAGAGAGCCCAGGAATCAACCTACAGGTATGTGATCAGTTAATTCACAAGAAAGGAGCCAAGAACATACACCAGGGAAAGGACAGTCCCCTCAAGAAATGGTGCTGGGAAAACCAGGCTCCACACGCCAAAGAACAACACTGCACTCTGTCTACACCACACACAAAAGCGGCCAAAAACCCAGTTTTCCACATCAAGCCCTTCCTCTCCTGGGTCCTCTGAAGACAGACACCCTCAGCGGTCAGCCATGCACAGGAACCTTCTCCCCACATTTCCTCACCTTTTCCCTCAGTGGCGTCACCTCCCAGCAGGTCCTGAGGAGACCAGGCTCCTCTCAGCATGAACTGGACCCCACAGTGTCCCCAAGCTGAAGCCTCAGGGGATCCTGAGGAGACTCGGCCTCTGTTAGTGTGGACTCGACCCCAGCTTGTCCTGAAACCTGGCCGTCAGCGTGGACGCAACCTGCGTGTCCCAGAAGCCAAAGCCCCAGTGGGTCCTGAGGAGACAGGGCTCCTCTCAGCATGAACGTGAACAGCATGATCTGAACAGACATCCCGCCAAAAAAAGATATACAGATGGTAAACATCATACAGAAACAAGCTCAACATCATATACCATTAGGGAATTACAAATTAAAATCATGAGATATCACAGCACACCTATTAGCACTGCTAAACTCCAAAAATATGAAAATACCAATTGCTAGAGGGTGAGGAACAAAAGGAGCTCTCCCTCATAGCTGGGGGGATGCATGTGCAGCCACTTTGTAAAACAATTTGGCAGTTTTTTCCAAAGCTAAACAAGTCTCACGTTGGGATCCAACAATCATGCTTCCAGTATTCAGGCAACTGCTTTGAAAATCTATGTCCAAATGCAAACAAGGATGCAATTATGCACAGCAGCACTTTCATAATGGCTAAAAACTTGAAGAAATCAGGATATCCTTCAAAAGATGAATGTATAAGCAAATTGGGGTAGATCCATGTCAAGGTGAGTAGAATATGCCACCCCAAAATATGTCTCTCTGGCATAAGGATTATTGGTCTGCTTTAAAAAAAAGGGGGGCTTCCCTGGTGGCTCAGTGGTTAAGAGTCTGCCTGCCAATGCAGGGGACACGGGTTCGAGCCCTGGTCCGGGAAGATCCCACACGCCGCAGAGCAACAAAGCCCATGCTCCACAACTACTGAGCCTGCGCTCTAGAGCCCACGAGCCACAACTACTGACCCCGTGTGCCACAACTACTGAAGCCTGCACACCTAGAGCCTGTGCTCCGCGACAACAAAAGCCACAATGAGAAGCCCACGCACTGCAAAGAAAAGTAGCCCCTGCTCGCCACAACCAGAGAAAAGCCTGCACGCAGCAATGAAGACCCAATGCAGCCAAAAATAAAATAATATATTCAATAAAAAATCTCAGAAAACTGAGATTGCTGTTTTATGAAAGACATTTACAATACAGAAGTCGCCATTTATAAGGGTATGTCCCTCTTTGCACCAAAAATAGAAGGATAATTAAATCTTAAGTAACTCTTTTCAATGGAGAAGTCCTGACTTAAATGTGCAAACAATCATACCCTTGTTTACTGTGCTTTGCATGATAACCTGCCATAAGTGGTCTTCCTCCCTTCCCCAGCATATTTCTTCTGTTTTTAGCTGAAGAGCTATTTAAGGGGATGGTTTTGGTCATTTCAGGGAGTGACTCAGTTTTCCTTGCTATCCCCCCTGTATTCAGAAGGTAGACATGTAATTAAACTTCTGCTTTTCTCCTGGTAATCTGTCTTTTATTACAGGGGCAGGGTGGCCTCAACCAAGAACCTGAAAAAGTAGAGGGAAAATTGTTTTTCCGCCCATACACATGCAGTGGAATACTACTCAGCAGAAAGGAATGCACCATCAGCCTATGGAAAGACATGGATAAATCCTCAGTATATACTGCTAAGTGAAAGCATCCAGGCTGAGGAGGCTGCACACAGTATGACCCCATTGGTGACATTCTGGGAAAGGCAAAGCTACATAGATGATAAGCAGATCATGGGGTGGGGGGTTTGAAGTATTCCATGTGACATTCTAGGATGGATACCTGTCACTATGCATTTGTCTAAGCCCACAGATGTGTATAGCCCAAGGGGCCAATCATAATCTATTCAAATTTAGTTATTTAGAATGTAGGCATGTGTCAGGATGGAATACATAATGTGACAGAGTCTAACTGTGTTAGAAATATATGGAAACAACTCACTGTAGGGGATGGGATAAAAGGTGCTGACCTAAGTTACCTTTGGAAATGAATGGAATCTGTAGACTAAAGGCAAAATGGACCGTATATAAAGAGTGGGCTTTATTTTACGAAGTTCTTTCCAGGGTGTAGTAGCTAACAACTCTGAAACCTCTGCACATGTAACCTGGAAAGGAGCAATGCATACATAAATGGCAGATGGTGGGAGCCAGGCTCCTCATTGTGGGAACAGGAAGTTACAGATAAGCAAGGGGAGAGCCTCTGCCCTCATAAACCTGGATCTGGGCTTCCTGGGAGGACGCTGACTGGCCGGGGGAAACACACAGATCTTCACGCTGGGAAGACCCTGCAGACACAGGAACTTCACACCCCATCTTTCCACCCATACCTGCTGGAAACACTCAGCCCTCCATCATCAGTCAATTGCAGCGTTTAAGACATTCTCACCCCCAGGCAGATAAAGGAACATGAGGGTCTTGCTTACCCCTAAGCTGTCCCAGAATCCAGGCCCTGGGGGTGGAGCCAGGATGGGGGTGCCTGGGCTCCTGACCAGCAGGTGAGAGGAAGGAGGAAGACCAGTTCCGAGGACAGAGGTTCCCTCAAGTCTGTGAGCCCAGGAGCCCCGATGGGATTCATTCCCAGTGCGGACATGGGCAGGGCCTGCAGTGGTTCTGTGTTCCCCCTGGGCCCCTTTGATGAAGCCATGGCAACACTGGGCCCAGACGTCTCCTGGCGGTGTCTCAAACTCTGACACAGCGGTTTTACAAAGGAACAAGAGAATGGAGCTGAGCCCCTGACGGCCACTCCTTTCTGGCTCTGAGTTGCTTCCAACAGGACCGCAATCACCTGCACATAGTCTGCTGTGACCTACCTGCCCCCATTGGCCTTTCCTCTCCCTCCCTGCGATGAGTCCCGTGACATTTCCAGCCTGGACCCCTCTCCCAGGCCAGACGCCTCTGTCCAGTCACTGCACCCCTATCTCACCTTGGGGGCTAACAGGGCACTCAGGGGACCAGGATCCTGCAGGTCTCCACACCCAGGAGCAGCCCCACCTTCCCAGGTTGCTGAGCCCAGGCACCGGGTGTAACCGAGCAGGACCCTACGGGGCCTTCCCAGGACAGACCCCTCCCCCACATCCTCTGCTGGAGCTCCTCTCTGAAGTACCTGGATAACAGCATCTGATGCACGCTTCCTGAGTTGTTTTACAGATGCTGAAACCACCACCAAACGGAAGAAATTAACTACCTGATGATCATGAACAGGTAGCCCCGGAACTTCTGGTGCCTAAGAATTTAGAGTGTTAACTGCCTGTTACCTCACCATCAACCAGAGAATTGTGCACCAGCTGATCACATACCCTGCGACCCCCCTCCATCACTTGGCCTTTAAAATTCCTTTGCTGAAATCCTTCAGGGAGTTTGGGGTTTTAGAGCACAGGCCGCCTGGCCTCCTTGTATTGGCACTTTTACAATTAAAGCTGCACTTCCCTTCACCACACCCGGTGTCAGTAGACTGGCTTTACTGCACTCGGGCAAGCGGACCCAAGTTTCGTTTGGTAACACTGGGGTCTCCCAGGCTCCCACTCTCCTTGTGCCCCACTGACTGTCATCTGCTCCTCCAGAGTCTTGTTGCAGCAAAAATAGAAATGAAGTTTTCCCTCCCCTGAGAACAAGGAAAACAAAGGGAACAGCGAATAGGCTAGAGAAGAAACATAATCTGGCCTGAAAGAATTAATCACTCCTTGTTTTACTTTGTCACTAATTTGTAGTAACTAGATGTGTACTTTACAAAGCTAACCTCACTCCCTGACGCTATGTCATTTACATTCGGCACCCATCACCCCTAACTCTGTGTGAGTTACATCCCCTGCCTCTCACTCCCTAACCTTATTATGTCCAGCACTTACATTCTATACGCCCTTCATAACAAGTCACCCCCTATAGTTTTTGCATTTCAGAAACAAGGTCACTGGTCGATAAACCAGAGGCAAACGGACGCAATTACCAGACTGCCGGACCCCAATTACTGGGCAGCCTGATGCCAGCTATGACTGTTTTGAAATAATGCAAAGGAAAGGAGGAATGCAAGACCTTCACTACTTTGATCCTCATCCTATACCCCAGACTGCGAGAGCGCCACGTATAAAATCTTCCCTGATTCTCAAGGAGGGGTGCCCAGTTCTTGAGGCGCTAGCTGGCTGTGTCTTCCCTGTTGTCTGGCAGAAGAATAAAGCCATCTCTCTCTTCCTCCAAAATCCCTGTCTCCGTATTTCTGTTTGGCCTCGGTGCACAGGGAAGCCGAGATTTCGACAACAGTCTGTGGCCAGTTCCCACACTAATTCACCTCTACACCCACAGCCCTGGCCCAAGCCCGATCTTGTGCCTGGTTCCTCCATCAGGCCCTGGTAAAACTCCCTGCCCACACGGTGCACCTCACATCCCACCCCAACGTGGTCTTTCTGAAGCATAAACGAGACTGTGACTCTCTCCCACCTGTAATCCCCCAAATGTTTCCCCACTTCCACTAGGGTATCTGCTGGGAGAGACATCTGCCAAGGCCCTGAGAGTCCCTGGCATCCCCACGAGGCTGCTGGCTCCTGGGTTCCCTGACAGTGAGCACCTCAGCTGGCCAGGCGACATGGCAGGAAACCCCAGAACTGCTCACCTCAGGAGGGGACTGGCACGGCCACTGCCTGATCAGAGAGAGCAGAGAAGGGCTCCCCAGCTGGGACACAGACTCTGCACGAGTGGCCTCTCCCTGAGCCACTACATCACCTCGTGTGACTTGAGGGAAGGAAGGACCGAGGCACACTTGGCTCCTAAGGAGGATGGGATAGGCTCAGCCATGTCCCCACAAATTCACATGCTGAATCCCTAACACCCAGGACCTCAGGATGTGGCTGTATTTGGAGATGGGATTTTTAAAGAGGTGATCAAGGTAAAAATGAGGTCACTAGGGTGGATCCTAATCCAATAGGATTGGTGTCCTACAAGGAGAGATTAGGACACAGAGAGGCACAGGGGGAGATCATGACGACCTGGGGAGAAGATGGTTGTCTAAGCACCAAGTAGAGAGGCCTCAGGAGAAGCCAGTCTGCACACACCTTGATCTCAGACAGCATCCAGGACTGGGAGATAGGCCTGTTATTCAAGCTGCCCAGTCTGTGGTATTTGTTATGGAGGTCCTGAGCAGACTCACATGCAGGGTAACTCAGGGCTCAGACTGGACAGAGCCCACTCTCCATCCCCCTGTACGTGAGTTACAGGATCCTCAGGATCTGAGGAGGGGGACCCTGAGGAGAGACACAAGATAGAAGATGCTAGGCATTAACATGACTGCATTCATGTTAAACGTGCCTGAAGTCCATTCACACGAGATGGTTTTGTCCTGTATGTACATCGGCACCTTCGGTCTGAACTGCAGATCTTTAGCTTCACCACCTCCACTGAGAGCATTAGCTTCACCTGCTGTGGACCGTCTCCTATAGGATTTCCAGAACCACAAAGCATCGAAGCTTCACAGGATCCAGAGTCTGTGCGCTAGCGTCTGGGCGACCCTCACAGCAGGGCCGCGCAGCTGCCCATCAGAACCCATTTCCCTTTTTCCTGTTCACAGCTACCCTGCACCTCCCAGCTTTCCCACCCCTTACAGCTAGGGCGTAGTGTCTCGTGTTACCAAGGGGAAGGGGTGGAGGTGGTGAGGGCCTTGGCCAGCCTGCATCCTTGGACGGAGGGCATGATGCCCACCTGGTCACCCCACCCTGCTGGTTGGAGCCCTCACCTGGAAGCAGGGAGGAGAAACAAGGGGGACAGAGCCTGGGACCTGACACCCACCTGCCCTGGACTCTCACAAGAAGGGGACAGAGACAGCTTGAGCTTCAGCCCAGTTTTGGGAGACACTTTGTTCCAGCAACAAACTTCTGCCTTAAAAGCCAAGGTGCTTTACAAACCCCTCCCCAGCTGTCACAGAAAGTCAGGCTTAATCTCATCACACTTTTCTCAAACCCCAGCTCATGGTGAGACCACCTCTCAGGTGATGGTGCTTCAGAGCAGCCCCTTTAAAAGATCCCTGGAGTTCAGCTCTCCCAGCCCTGCCGTCAGTTTAAGGGAGAAGTTTCCTTGACAACCTTGACAAACCTGCTCAGTTTCCTTGACAACCAAGCTTCACAATCTCCCAAACTCTTCTCCTTCAAACATCCCTATTCTAGGCTTGATGAGCCTAAAGTGACAGTGCTGTCATCATGTGCCAGAGAGTGACTCCTCCAAGCCCGTAGTTCCTGGTTACATGATGCTATTGATGATGAAATCCCAGAAGAGCCAGCTTTGCAAGGTAACCACTTCTGGACTCGGCACTGGGTCCCTTTCCACGGACAGAGTGGAGTGGCTGTTTCCACGGGGCCCGTGGTGGAAGAGCTCACCTAATGCTGCCAGGACTTCATCCCTTCCAGGTGATTCCAGGGTCCTCATTCTCCCCAGACCCCCACCCACATGGCTGCTGTCTGTGCCAGTCTATACGGGACCTTGGCAATCTCCTAAAATGAGGGTTATTTTATACACAGGTAATGGGTTGAATGCTGACCCCAAAAGATGTGCCCCCCCAGAACACGTGAACAGGACCATATCTGGGAAAAGGGTCTTTGTATATGTAGTTAAGGATCTCAGGGTGAGGTCATCTTGGGTTAGGGTGGCCCTCAATCCAACTGAGAGAGTCCTTATGAGAAACAAAAGAAGAGAAACACAGACTTAGAGAAGCCACGTGAAGACAGAGGCAGAGACGGGAGGGATGCAGCCACAGGCCTGGGGACGCCTGGAGCCCCCAGAAGCTGGAAAAGGCAGGAAGAACCCTATCCTGGAGCCTTTGGAGAGACTTCCGTCCTCCAACACCTTGATCTCAGATGTCTGGTCTCCAGGACTGGGGGAGGATGAATTCCTGTTGTTTTAAACCACCCATCTTGTGGTCATTTGTTACAGAAGCCACAGAACGGTCACACAGACCCTGCTCTGTAGGATCCTGGAAGTGTGGGTCTCATTAAAGGCCAACAGAGGCTGGATTGTAGAGCCCTTAGAGTCAGCATTGAGCCCCAGAAATCCTAAAGCAATGGCTGGACACCAGAACGTTGAGGAGTCAGTCAGAAGCCCAACCCTAAGGGTGCCGGCTGCACACGGTCTCCCCAGGTTTTTACGCCTGTACATGCATAAAATAAGTATTTCCATCCTGATTCAGGACCTCTGTTATCACCGTTCACGTTGCTAATTAAGAACCCACTAGTTACACAGATGAAAACCCTATCAGGACACTTGCTCCAGTGGTAAACAATTCTGAAGTTGGTCACAGGTGGGGAATCGTCTCCCATGCAGCCAGCAGCCCCCACACAAGGAGCGTCCTCATTGCAAAGCTGGGGGACCGTGAGGAGGCGTCTCTGAGTAAACGTGAGCTGAGCCCCAGGCCAACTGCTGCAGAACTTTTCCCACCCTTCCCAGGTAAAACACCTGAATGTATGCAAGGACTTCAAAGCCTAGAGGAAGGGGCTTGGAGTCACACCAGCGACAACACGCAGGCCGACTTGGTGCCTGCAGGCCAGCCAGGATGGTCCTGGCCCCGGGCACTCTTCTGGAAGCTTTCCATTTCCCTGCCTGAGGTACCCCTCCTGTCCCAGCCCCCACTGCTTTTTTCCTTCCTCACCTCTGCCCGGGTAGAAATTCCAGCAGCAGGTATGGGTGACACATCCTCTTCTTTAGCAGGTGGCAGCCCGGCAACTCCTGCAGAAAGTCCAGCAGAGCCCCACTCACACCGGGCCACCCATAGAGCCGTGGGCCCTACTCCCTCCCACCAGCCCAGCCCCGAGACTGCTGACGGGGCAGAGAATATGGCGTCAGGCACAGCTGCAGGGGCTTTTGCTGCCTGGAGGGGTATTTATATTGACCTCAACCCAGGCACACCTGTGGAGGGCTGGCCGGCCGAGTCAGGCTGCCCAGGTCAGCCAATCCTCGCCCCTCAGGGGCTCAGAGTTGCAGAAAATGGGCCTTGCTGCACCGGCCAGGTCCAAGGAACAGGTGTAGGGTCCTGAGAGTCAGGATAGACAAGAGGCGGCAGCCCTGGCTTGTTTTCTAATCATTTTATCTGGTCCATGAGTGGGAGACAACTTCAAGAAGACCCTCTCCTAATGAGAGGAACCCAGGAGTCAGGGAGAGGAGGGGTGGTGGGTGGAGACAGAAGCCTGGTGCCCCGGCTGCAGTGGAAACCCCTGGAAGACCAGGCGGAGAGAGGCCACACAGAGTGAAGCCCAGGGTCACAGACCTGTCGGAGCTGCTGTTTGTTAGTTCAAGCCCTGCTCTGAGGTGCTCTGTGTCAGCTCTGAGCAACAGGTGAGCTGGGGGTGCTCTGCAATGAGGGCTATGTGCACGGTTCCTGTGTGCCCAGCCCTGCCGGGGTACCTGCCCAGGGGAGCTCCATATCCAGGGAGGGGCCTGCCCACGAGAACCCTGTGGGCTGCTGGGTACCTGCTCAGGTGAGCTCCATATCCTGGGAGGGGCCTGACCATGAGAGCCCCATGGGCTGCTGGGTACCTGCTCAGGTGAGCTCCATATCCTGGGAGGGGCCTGACCACGAGAGCCCCGGGTGCTGGAAGGGGGGCGTGTGTATGAGCGTCCTCTCTGTGCAGCCGGCACAGAGTTGCTTAGCAACTTCCCTGTGGGCGGTGCTGGGATGAAATGAGAACCAGGAGATGCTGCGGGCCCTATGAACCCCTGTCCATCCAGAGTGATGAGGTCAGTAGGTGGGTGCTGGCCACTGTGCTGCGTGAGGGAGGCCCCACGGGTACCTCTTGTGTCTTCCTCCTGACACCAGGGAGGTCTCCCCAGGACAGAGCAGACAGCCTGCTTGGGGCAGGTGGGAGCTCCTGGTGACACTGCAGGGGACATGAGAGGGACGGACCAGGCAGGAGGACGTGGGAGCCCAGGCAGAGCCATGGGGCTCGGGGCCAAGGGGGTTCTTCTGGGTCTGAGCTGGGAGTGGACGTGCAGGTGGTGAGTGTGATCCAAGAAAGCTGCCCTGGTGATGTGAGGCTGAACCTGCGTCAGAGTGACAAGCCTTCCGGATGATCCCAGAACACGATAGTGAGACGGATCCTGTTAGAAGAAGGTAAGTGAATCCCCCCAAGAGGAGGCTCTGTGAGCTGGTCCTGGGGGTGTGGGTGAAGGGAACAGGTGTGGAAGCTACGGGGAGTGGGCAGTCCCCCTGGGCAGGTGGCGGGTGCAGACCCCACTCCGTGGTCCCACACCTGTGCTTCTGGCTGGATTACTTGGCTTCTCAGAGCCTCAGCTTCCCAGTCACTATCGGGTGATGGTAGCATGGATTGACTAGTAATTTCCTCAGAACAGGGTAGAAAGGGAAATGGAAAATGGACAATCCACAGAACACCGTCAGTATGGGAATCGCAGGCCCTGTTTCCCGCAGGTCTGTCTTCAAGATCAGGAGAGCAAATCCGAGCAGACTTGCAGCAGAGCCTGGGGATGGGCTCCGTTTGGTGGGTCCCCCAGTTTCCTGAATCTCGGAAGGGGCAGCTCCAGTGGACAGTGGCAGGTTCATCCCACACCTGGAAGCATCCAGACCTCAAGGCCCAGCAGCCCCCGAACCCTGTGTCTGGGCCCCTGGGAGGCAGACAGGACAGGCCGGCCTCCTCCTCAGCCCTCTTCCTGCCCAGAACAGGTGAGGTCCAGGCCGTCATTAGGAAGAAGCAGGGATGGGGGTGTCCCATGTGGGAAGAGGACACGGAGCAGCTTGTGTATGTGGACGTCCACACCAGGAATGTGGGGCGGTGGGATGTGGGCACTGGGAGGGGCAGACGGTGGGCCTGAGGAAGCAGGGCGGGGCCGGGAGTCCTGAGGAGGGGGTGTGCGAGCTTTGCCTGTGCAGGGCCTCATACTCCACGGGGCTGCCTTCCCCTGGTCACTGGGGAGGAGGAGCCAAGCAGCGTTGGTGGGGTGACCACACGCGTCCCCAGGCCCTGCCAGCATCGGACCTTCAGGCTCGGGGTTGGGGATCCTGAGGAGCGCAGGTCCAGCCGTGCCCACCAGGGAGGCATGGAGGGGTCGGGCAGGAAGCACTGGTGTGGTCATCCCCTGTGTGGAAGCTCCCGAGCCAGTGTCCAGTGGGAGCTCTCACCTCGCACGTGGGTTTCACGTCCACAGCTCAGATCACCTTCTAGCTGCTTGGTTTGTTTTCCAGACACAAAGTCCTAATATCTCCTATGTCCCCTGCCTGTGAAAAGGCGCGTCTGATCTGGTACCAGATGCTGCCCCTGGTCCCTCCTGACTGGATGCCCAGCAGCCAGTGTCACCGCGTCATGAATGTCAGGGGGTGTCAGGCGTGGGGGGACGAGAGCACACGGTCCAGGCCCACGAGGGGCCGTGCCGTCCACGGAGCCGGTGCTGTGGCTGTACGTGTGCCATGCCCCCACCCCACAGGCAGAGACCACCGTCCCCTTACAGACTGTTACCAAGTGAAGTCACATGGACCCTGCTCGGGCCCTCGCCTGGCGAAGCGCTCTGCCTCAGCAGGGAAGGTTTCCTTTTTCCATGTGGGTTCAAGTAGGCAAATAACAAAACCAAAGCTGAGACCACCACAGCACAGGCTCTGTTCAGTGGCCAAAGAATGGAGAAATGGGAACGAAGTTCACAGACCAACTTCTCGCCCTCCTGGAGAGAGTGGTTTAATTTTAAAGGGTAAAGACAAAGGGAGGAGGAATGAGGCTAATGATGGGGATGAAGAGGCCTTCCGGGGAAGGGGCAGGGATTTTCCCAAGCGAGTGGGGTACCACCTCCTTTCACCCGTCTTTGGTCCTTCAAGTCCAGTCATGGCCACTGATAGGTGTGTCACTTAATATGCTGATATAGTAAATTCAACATGTGATGAGACTCAGGGTCTGTTGGAGGTCACATTCGTTGCCATCTTGGTCCCAGCTGGTTTCATCTGTTTGTTTGTAGCTTCCTTTCTTATCTCTGGACCCCTTAACTTAAATACTTAGGTGAACTCCTGCCGAAGTTGGGGGGTGGAGGACAGCCCTGTGAAAGGTGGGTCCACGGGTTCTGAGCAGGACCTGGAGCAGCTCTGACAACAAGAGGAGGAGGCTGAGACGGGCGGTCAGTCTGACGCCCGCACTGGGGCCTGTGGTCGGCATGCGGAGGTGGTCAGCTGGGGCACGTGTCAGGGAAGGTTCTCGGTGTTTACACAGAAGATGTGAACGTAGGCCCAGATGCAGAGCTGCCTGCAGACGCTGCTACGGAACCCCCTGATTCTTTCCTGAGAAAACTGGTGGGGGGGCATTCAGGCAACAGGGCAAACAGGTCGCTCTGGACGTTCTTGTGGGGAAGTGGGGACTTAGCAATAGGGGCTCAGCCCGCATAACCCCAGAAGCCCTCCCAGGACAGCCCCAGAACCGCTTCTGGAATGGCAAGGAGAAGTGGGTCTTCCACCTACTAGACGTGGAGGAAAGAGCTGGGGTTTGCAGGGCCGCCCTCACCTTCAGGGACTGGTTGGGAGGCTCACAGGACCCAGCACATGCTTGTGGCTTGTGTGCTCACAGCTGAGATGGGGCACAGCACGCAGTAGGGATGCACGGGAGGGAGGGCCCCTGCTCCGGTCACCTCATGACCCTTCATGCCCACTCCTTCCCTTGAGGGTCTCTAGGATGTCTCTTCCCCCAGCGACGAAGGGCAGAACCATGACAGTTACCCCCACCCCCGTCCCCCCAGGGAGGCTCATTAGAGACTTGGCACCCGGCTGGGGGCTGGTCACGTGGTGTTGTCTGCCCTCACCCTCCAAAATGCCAGTGCCCAGAAGGGGAGCCGGGGCTCAGCATGAACCACATGGTTTGTGCAAACAGCACAGGCGCAGGGAGCTGCCCCTAAAGGGAGGAGGGAGGGTTTAGATCAGGGAAGGGAGCTGCTCACCAGCTGCATTAGCTTCCTGGGGCAGCTGTAATAAACGACCACAAACGGAGGCTCAGAGCAACAGAAACCTGTCCTCTCTCAGTCCTGGAGACCAGACGTCTGAGGTCAAGGTGTCCCAGGGCCGCTCTCCCTCCAGAGGCTCCAGGGGAGGGTCCTGCCTGCCTCTTCCAGCTTCTGGAGGCTCCAGGCATCCCTGGGCTTGTGGCCGCATTCCTCCCGTCTCTACCTCCGTCTTCACATGGTGTCTCCTGTGTGTCTGTGTCTCTCCGCTTGTCTCTTAGAAGGACACTGGCACTGATTTAGGGCCACCCTGATCCAGGATGACCTCATCTTCAGATCCGTAACTAATTATACCTGAAAAGACCCTACTTCCAAATAAGGTTCCATTCTCAGATTCTGGGGGGCATGACGTGGACATAACTTCTGGGGGACCCCCATTCAACCCACTATAGCACCCAGTTCCCAGATGCCAGCCGATCTTCCTCAGGACAGCATCAGGCTGGTGATGTTC